>NC_134879.1:6717309-6989809 GCF_041734735.1 Babylonia areolata
TTTCAAGTGGCCACTAGCAGTTTCGTTGTTCTTACTGAGATATTCCACTGAAAGTCAGCCCGGGCACCATGCTTTTATTTAGCAATGGTTTTCATTCATTTGAAGGCAGAGCCAGCTGCATATTGTAGATGAATTCCAGTCGTTTGTTAGGAGCGGCATATTATGTGCTCTCTTCCACAACCACGCTGAATTATCATTGTTATTGTTATTATCATTATCAACCATGCTGACCTAAAAGAACCGCATGTCATGTTGAACCGACATTGTCAGGATTCTTGATATGAATATGGAGTGAAAAAAAAATATCGACTCCATGGAAGTAAAGAAGTGTACGATATTGCATTAACTTAATTACATTAGAAGTCAACTGTTGTGGTATGCACTTCTGCCAAAGAATGACAATATCAAGTCAAAGAGACACTGACGATTCTGCTTGTGGAGACCGCAATGGGGCCATAGATGATATTCATCGATTTACTGGCCTTGTTAGCTGGATTATTGTATATCGTATTGTATTGTATTATTCTTTTTGTCACAACATATTTTTCTGTGTGAAATTCGGGCTGCTCACCCCAGGGATAGCACATCGCGACACTAGGAGCGCCACCCATTTTTCTGTATTTTCTTCCTGCCTGGAATTTTATTTGTTTTCATATTGAAGTGCATTTTTCTGCAGGATTTTGCCAGTTAGAATCCTTTTGTTGCCATGGGTTTGTTAACGTGCGCTAAGTGCATGCTGCTCACGGGACCTCGGTTTATCGTCTCATCCGAATGACTAGCGTCCAGACCACCAGTCGTGGTCCAGTGGAAGGGGAGAAAATACTGGCAACTGCGGGATTCGAACTAGTGCGCTCAGATTCTCTCGATTCTTATGCGGACGCGTTACCGCTAGGCTTACACTCTGTAGACTGAAAAAAAGAAACACACAAAACAAAAAAACAAACAAACAAAAAACAAGAGAGGCAAGGCCTTCAAGACTCACTTGTGATACACTTAAAAAAAAAAATCTAATCGTGAAAATGTGTTCTGTATTTGTTATTATAAAGCTTCGCGTTTAAAAAAAAGAAAAAAAAAGAAAAAAAAAAGAAGTCCTAACCAGATTCGAACCCCGCGTGTTCGGGTGAGAAGAAACTGCCTTATCCATTACACTATCGTGGCTCCTTAACTGACGTTCTAAACTTTTACATTTGAACATACTTTTTTAAAGGGCGATAAATCAATTGCGGTATTCGCAGTGAGAACGCTGTTTAAATCATATTATTCTGGTGTATCTTGGGCATTCAAAAAATCTTTAAGGGCAATAAAATATTCTTTTTAATGGCTATCGCCGCAATCACACTGCAACATTTAGCCGTTTTCACTAGATCTAGATAGATGTACAAGTTTAGTTACACCCGCCGGGAATGTAGTACGACACGGTCAATTCAATTTCTCTTTTATGTTCATTCTAGTTTTATAGTTTTAAAGTTGGTATAAAAATTTAGTATTTAGTTAAACTAATAACATGTAGAGCCAAGTACAAGTACTTCTAAACGTCGTAAGAAGTAAAAAGGACTTCATTTTGAGAAAAGTCAAGACTGGAAATTTTTTCGTTTCATCATGATCAGTTCAAGGGTATTAACTCGCACGGTTTACAATTTTTAACTGAGAATTCCGACTGATTCTGTGGATATTTTTTATGGCAGTTTGGGGCATAATCCAGTAAGTGATGAGGCGTTCACAAATCTTTCTCTGAATAAATATTTAACGGTCTCCTTCTCCAACTTTCCATCACATGTTATCGTGTATTGTCCATTGAATATAGGATTGAACGGGCAGGTCAACAACTTGAAACAAAATGGCGTCGTTCGCGTTCGTGAAGAATATGAGCACGCGCTTTGAATGTGTATAGATATGTGTACGCAATTGATTTTTGCCCATGACCTTCAGGGCTCAGTGAACAGATCTGTAAAGTCCACTCGTCGTATTGATTTTAGTATTTTCCGAAAAAGACCACTTGGGCGAATGAACATAGTGAAAGCCCTGTACACTGAGAGTAAAAAAAAACAACAAGCTTTTTATGCAATGTTTAGTTTAAAGCAAATTAAGTCCCCTAGCATTAATTACAGAGTCATTTCCCTTCTCTACTATCTGCACCAAAATGTTTGCAAAATAAATAAAACTTCCATGCTAAGCAAAAGAAGTTCCTGCTTGAACAAAAAATGATAATAATGACGGCTCTTGTTGTTGTGTCAGAATATCAGATCAAAGTGCCAAGTTTAGAGAATACAAAAAATATAAATATAACAGTAAATGCATTTTGCATATTATTAGGCTTCATTTTTTTATTTTTTTGTGCCCATCCCAGAGGTGCAATATTGTTTTAAACAAGATGACTGGAAAGAACTGAATTTTTTTCTATTTTTATGCCTAATTTGGTGTCAACTGACAAAGTATTTGCAGAGAAAATGTCAATGTTAAAGTTTACCACGGACACACAGACACACATAGACAACCGAACACCGGGTTAAAACATCGACTCACTTTGTTTATACAAGTGAGTCAAAAACAAAAACAAAAAAAAACAAGAACCAAACAACAAAAATGGAGCAGTGGGGATGGCCAACTCAAAGCATTCAGCTGGTCTGTTTCTGATGAAACGCCAGATATGTCTCACGAGCTGCCCCATTACGCTCTTCTGACAAATATACAGAGTTAAGATGTTTGATTGAAATATTTCTTTTGTACGTCATCCGTTAATACGTAAATGAACTGATTATAGTTCAATAAACTTTTTTTTTTTTTTTAACAGACATGATCCTGAAAAGCCAAACGTCAGCATCACAAGCGCATGTGTAGTGTCCGTGTTGAGTTGAACGGTGAGGAACTGAGAACCATATGGCAAGTAGATTTGTTTATATTGATTATTGTTCATGAACATTATGCATTAATTGATTAGCCATTTGCACAAAGATTCTGGAAATAAAATTCAACGGCCTCCACCACCTCCTTTAAATATGTTCTTGCAGACTATTGATATGATTCACATCCTGATTTCCTGTCCGAGAATTTGCGTCGCCCCAGTGCTGATTTAGCCATTCGCGTTTCCTGGCTGGTGTCAACAAATGATACTGGCATGTCTAAATCTTTGTTTCGGGTGATAGAAATGAATAAAATGAACTTTTGTGTTCTGTCGGCTTATCATCGCTATCGATTTATTGGGAAGGAAGAAGCCTGTCCCACGATGCGATTATGAAGTATTCGAACCACTTATGTAAAAGAAAAAACAAACAAAACAAAACAAACAAACAAACAAAAAACAACCCAAAAAACAACCCGCAACTTAATAAGGACGCTGCTTTACATGACAATACGACCTCTTGGGCCATGGAAACAAATGTACGGTCTTTATTCACACTGAATGCAAAACACAACTGTTTATCCATCTTCTTCTTCTTTCGTATCTGCCCACCTTCATCAAGTTGAAGATTCTGGCATTTACAAAGGTTCCGGTTTGCTGTTGTGTTGTGGGGTTTGTTTGGGTAGTCAGTGCCTAACTAAGGGGACTGGACAAGGGGGCTGGGGCCACCCACCCCTTTTTCAGGCCTCTAGACAGTGTTGGTAGGCCGTACTTTGTTGTGGGTGGGAAGGAATTTGGGAGTTGGGGGGAAGGGAGAGGGGCTGGGGGTGGGGGGGGGGGGGGGGGGGGGGGGAGGTCAGAAGTAGGATTGGAGGCTCTCCGCCGAGGCTGATATTGCCTCTGGCGGGAGCTTGTTGTACTCCCTGGTAGTGCGGGGAAAGAAGGAAAATTTCCTGTAGTCCCTGTACAAGTCTCGTGGTGTAGTGTTCATCGTGGGAATGCTTGGTGTTGTGCTTGGGCTTCTGAAAAGTTGCTGCTCGCGTGGTGTCGATGATTATATCTCCATGGCGGAACTTGTGCATCGTTATCAGGCGGGATCTCTTTCGCCGTTCTTCTAATGGTGCCCAACTTAGCTGGTGTAGCATTTCTTCCACGCTGGACGTTTGACGGTAGCGATTTACCACCCAGCGGGCGGCCCTTCTTTGGACTTTGTCTAGGGTCTGTGTGTTGTTTATTCGGTACGGATCCCAGATCTGCCGGCAGGCATATTCAAGCTGGGGTCGTACAAGGGCCTTAAAAGCGCAGTCTTTGATCGAGATGGTGCTGGTCTTCAGATTTCGGCGAAGAAAGCCTAAGGTCTTGTTGGCTTTGGTTGCTACGTTGTTGGTGTGTTTTTTCCAGCTAAGGTCGGTGGAGATCGTGACACCGAGGTACTTGGCTTCACTGGAGGATTTTAGTGGGTGATCACGCAGATGGTACGTTGTTTTCCATTTATTTCCAAAGTGCAGGACTTCACATTAAAATTTTTGTCCGGGTGAAATGACATCTTGCATTTCTGTTCCCATTTCGCAGGTTTGTCCAAGTCACTGCGCAGAGCGTGTTGATCGGCGGCGTTGTTGATTTCCTTGTAGCATGCCGTGTAATCTGCAAATAGCCGTGCGGTGGATGACAAGCCCTCCGTTAGGTCGCTGACATACAGCAGGAAGAGGCAGGGGCCTAGCACGGAGCCCTGAGGTACTCCCGACTCTACAGGGGCAAACGTGGACGTAGCACCGTCTACAACAACTGCCTGCCTTCTGTTTGATAGGAAGCTTCGGATCCAGTTGTTAATGTGGCCGGTGATTCCGTAGTGCTGTAGTTTGTAGGTCAGGAGTGAGTGGGACACCTTGTCGAAGACTTTTGCAAAATCCATGACTAACATGTCAACCTGCTTGCCTTTTCCCTGCTGTATGTGATTTCGTCCATAAGACCTATCAGCTGGCTGACACAGGATCGTTTCTTTTCTGAATCCGTGCTGTTCTCTGCAGAAGATGTTGTTTTTCTCCGCAAACGTCATGATAGTGTGAACGATGATGTGCTCCAGGAGTTTCCCAGGTATGCTTGTCAGCATTAAGTCATTGAACAAAATTGGATGAATGAGATGGTTAAAATGACTGCTGCAATAACCAATGTGTCAATTTGTAAGATGAAAATGTTGAAAGTTCCTGAAAAGAAAAACAGATTAACAACCAAATACCTGTGAGTTAACTGTGCCCTTCCCGATAGTGCATTGTCATTATAATTATCACATGTGGAAATAACTATTTTTTCTATTTTAATGAAAACCCGGTGTCGACAAAGTTTCCTGGGAAAATGGCAATGTTACACTTTACCACGGACACACACAGACAGATACAAGACGAACATGTAATTTCGACTTGGATTCGTAAAAAAAAAAGTTATTGTATTTTGGACAACTGAAACAGGGCTATTACATAGAATCATTTTGTTTACGGTTTAAAGATGTGAGCCAAAAAACAAGAGAGAGATGGGGGAGGAGAATGAGAGAGAGAGAGAGAGAGAGAGAGAGAGAGAGAGAGAGAGAGAGGTTGAAAAATGCAGATGTGAGGACGAAAACAGAAACAGCATCAAATATTATGTACAATTCCGGATAACCCAGTAAGCGTTGATGATACAATTGAAACCAAACGCCTATTAGGTTATTCAGGGTTGTTCTGTCATAACCCGTCTCCAGGTATCCACTTGAGTAAAACCCATGTCCGCACGCGTACAACAAATGTCCAAATACATAGGTATATCCATATACCTACAGCCCATTCTCACACGCATTCACATAATTTGGCCTTTTTTCATGCCATATACACCAGTAGTCATGAGAATGAAAATGCATTCAGATTCAGCCACATCGTGCAAAGAAAATGGATATCTTTTTAAAGCACCGATATCGTTTAAGCCGACTTTGTAAAGCACCGATATCGTTTAAGCCCACTTTGTAAAGGGGTCAGGATAATACAATGAACGAGCACACAAGGAATATCGAATAAGTCAGCCAGAACATACAATCCCACAGGCATATTCTTTGTGTTTTTATTTATCTGTTTATTATTATTTGTCATTGTTTATTCAACATCGTATTTGGGGTTTTCAAAACAAGAGTTTCAAAACGCAAAGAACAGTGCCATGGTCTCACATCAAAACCATAGCCGGAAGTCTGTAGACATGACTAACTTAGAGAAGTGTGTAGACATGACTAACTAGAAGTCTGTAGACATGACTAACTAGAAGTCTGTAGACACGACTAACTTGAAGTGTGTAGACATGACCAACTGGGAGAAGTGTGAAGACATGATTTACTAGGAGAAGTGTGCAGACATGACTAACTAGGAGATCACTATATAAGTGAATGGACCGGTGGTCCTGTGGCAAGCACATCCTTCTGGGATCCGAGAGGGTCCCGAGTCCTTGTTTTCAATTACACATGGACTGGGTTTTTCTCAGACACCACTGTACCTTGAGCTGCGGCCTGGGTACTTGGATTTCGGACTGGATGTTAAATCGAGGCATGTATTTGCCACATTCAAAATAGCCCACTGTATCTGCAGAGCTGTTCAAGGGAAAATTCTACAGAAAAGCCCAGTATAAAACCAATTCTATGCAAAGGAAAAAAAGGTGATGCCCGACTATAGTGTATTCGAAAATAAAGTTTGAAAACTGATGCACCCTGATCTGTAGATACAAGCATAGCTGTTTCCCTTCTTTACTTATTCTCGTCACACCCTTGTTGCAAACCACAGGTATCCTGAAGTTCAGTGAAAGGCAAATACGAGACATCACTGAAGGATGACTGTACAGGAGAGAGAGAGAGAGAGAGAGAGAGAGAGAGATGATTGGGGCATGGTGTTTTTTAGCACCAGTAAAATATAGTAGAGAACAATTCTCATGCAACACTGTTCAATGTAAAGTGAGGCCTCCTCTTTACACCCCATCATGCACACGCACAGATATAAACGCACCATCTGAAATCATGATTCTAATTGTACCCTCTTTGCCCACTGCCATCGCCTTTTGCGAATGCATGTGACGATTTTGTTTTGTTTTGTCTTTCTTTTTCAGTTCTCGAGAGCCTTTGATTTCAGAAAGAACCTGTTACGCCTCTAACCATTTCAAAAGAAGTGACCCAAGTCTCTCCCGTCAATAATGTTTATCACGCACCAATAACTGGAATCCAGAACATTCATTGCTGTGAGCGTTTGTCGCCTACGTTTTCCCGTCCTCAGAAAACAGGGCACTAACAAAAATAAATAAAACGTCATGTGTTCTGTAAACCCTGCTTAACTCTAAACTCTGTTGGATGTACTGGATCCACATTGTTAAACACATAATGTTTCGTCACTAAAAACACTGCCCGAGAATACAGAATGTTTTGTTCATGGAACTATGTGGGACTGCAACTGCTGATTCTCAACAAGTGAAGGTCAAGAAGAGTGGATACTGTTAGTTGGTTGGCTGGTAAATTAGTTGGTGAGAGAGAGAGAGAGAGAGAGAGAGAGAATCAAACATGATTCTGCTTGGATTAATCATGTTCACTGGAATTATGTGGAAAATGTTAGGTAAGTATATCGGCAGTTGTGTTTTCAAAGAGGCAAAACGATCCTTGAGATATCAATCTTAAGGAAAACAAGTGGAACAGCGACATACGATGAAATTTCCATTCTTTAGGTTTTTCTTTATGAGTTTCGCCGATAGTTTGCTGCTGTCTGTCCCATTCAACATTCGACTTCAGTCAGGCGTGTGCTGCTCAAAGGCAGGGACTGATTACAACGCAGCTTCGAGACAATAAACGTCTAAAATGTCTTAAACAAACAATACATGGGAGTGGAGAAATGACCGTCTTTGTTGCAGATGCCCAAGGGTACACTGTTGAGCCAATATCAAAAACTGTACCCTTCATCTCTTCACTGACGGCATGGTGACAGTCAGACTTTGATAGGGCCCTGTGAGATCCTCATTCTTCTCAAGGGTGAGGACTTGAGTTTGGAATGACAAAAGAGACGTGGCCTTGAATTATTGTGCATCTTTAAGTCATCTGTGAGGGTAAAGTGTGAAATCTCTGGTTGGTTGAAAAACCAATCCAGATCCGCTGTCTTTGCGTGTCTGAATCTATCTTTAAAACTACACGGTTAAAAAGCAACCCGCGTACAAGCTCACGCCATACCCGTTCTTGTAGCTTAATTCAATCATCTTCTTCAGTGCTCAAATCCAGAACACCATCCGCTGCCTTTTGGTTTCGTTATTCGTGTACTCAGGAGTGCGTAAGTCCAGTATTGGACTTTCCGATCTCACCCAGTTCTTTCAAAGAAAGCTGCACAAATGACACTTTTAGCTCCAGATTTAGGCCAGGGAATTTAGATTCAAATTTGCGTTAGGTCCAAATGTGAGCAACAAAACCGTTCTTTTTACGACAAAATAGAATAAGTCATGCTGATCACACTGATATAAAGTTTACCACTATAGGGGGGCGGGAACATTATCAGACTTTTAATGTCAGATTTTTAATGTCCAGAATCGTGGGTTTTTTATTTTATTTATTTATTTTTTTTTACTTCTGCTCGAGTGAGAACGCCTTACAAAGAACTGCAATGCAAGAACATGCGAGCGTTACGCAAGTGCGGTATAAGGGGTCGCCAGAGACAGCGTTCAGCGCGGTACAGTACATGTGACTGACTGTTGCCGCGCTGATGCTGATCTGTGGGCAAACACAGCGGCAGACAACAGATTCTGAACAGAAAGCTAGTAAGAGAGCTCTTTGGGGTCAAAAGGAAACAAACATTTTCAATTTCATGTATTTAATATTAAATTGGTAGAAGACACAAATTCGCTTTTATGAATGTTTACCAGTTTCATACCATTCATGACATTTCATAAAGAATGAAATCAGTATTATACCCACTGCAAATGTGAATTTACAAAGGCAGCACGGGATCATTTAGTTCGTAAATACAATTTTGTTGACATTTTATGCAATGCACAGCTTGGATATACTTCATGCTCTGCTTATTAACGTATGGAATATAGATATCTAAATATGTGTTAACTAGGTTTGTTTCAATGAATATTATCGGCGCTCTGTCCAGACAATTAATTCGGAAAGCATGGAAGGCAAATGATGGCAAAATTGACCAACATCACGTCTTGATGTGAAAAGAAGGGTATAAAAAAAAAAATTTTTCTTTGGAAATGAACCGGTAAATTGCAAATGTGCTCATGAACCTTGGCGCAGTAGACGTCAATTTAGCGTGGGATATAAAAAATAATCATAATAATAACAATGAATCATACATTTTATTAATGATTATGTAAAACATTGTTGTAACATGTGTAACACTGAATCCAAGTTACCTAAACTAATTTTCCCGACATAGATGTTTGAATTACTGGATTTATAATAATGATAATAATGAATCTATCATGCCATCCTTAACCCATGCAATGAAATCAAACAAAGTCAGTGCAAAATTATGTATTTTATTAATGATTACCTAAAACCTCATGACATATGTAACATGGAACCCAAAATACCAAAACTAACTTCCCCACCCTGGATGATTTTTTTTTTTTTCATAAACACTGCAGGCACTTCATTTTCACATCAATTCTCCCCAGTGTTTAACTGTTCAAAGTACTACTGTTCATTTTCTTATGAAATGGGAATAATATAATTCATATCAACAGACAAAAGTTATCCTCTTTATCTGAAAATTTGTGATAAAAAACACCGGATTCTTTGTATCTCTTTATTCGATCAATCAACAGAAAACTGATTAGCTTTATCCTCACAGTGAACAAATCTGAAGGATTACAGACTTCATCTCAAGCACTACTAAATGCTTTAAACTGAATTTTAAGAAATAACTTTCACAATGTATAGTTTGGTTTTTCAGAATTTGTGTGATGTAAAATGCGGCTGTTCTAATCAAATTCTGCAGAACAATAAGCACGTAGGGACTGACGTGTTTTGGATACAACGATTTTTTTCATTCCACACTTCGTTTGTCACGTGAACTGATAAACTACTAGATAGCAAAAGCCAGAATCAAGGTAATTCAAGGAGGTGATTTTCTACTTTGAACTTTGTGTTTGGAACTTTTGATGCAACAAGTCTTCAACTGAAAGCAGTCTTATCGAACTACATGCGTTGACTTAGTTCGAAACCTTACGCCAGTATCCGAATATTACTGCATCTCGCCATGTGCCAGAAATAGTGATAGTGTCTAAACTTAATCGGATGAGAGAAAAATGCATAAAGAAACCATAGCAACGACGAAATTAACAGACACAGTTTATTTTCAAACAATGTATCAACCATTGGGTGCGAATGAACATGCCGGAGATTTCCGTGTAAAATACGTACATTTCACACGCTGTCGGAAATAACACATTCTCTGAATCTGTTCAAACACACACGATTGAAGCGAGTTTGTCAAACCGATTTACGCTTTCCCGCGATGAATCTGCGTGATTTATCTGAAAACAGTTCTAATTTTGTTTGCATGTATATTTTTATTGGGACGTTTACATGCAGAGAAGTAACACAGAAAAGCGGAACCGAAAATTAATATGCAACGTCGATTGCATTTAAATAGTTGAATAGACGTTTTCACCAGAAAATTAGTGTATGTGCTGTCAAAGATAGATGTGTTGACCACCTGTTGCAAGTAAAGAACGTGTAGTGTATTCATGAATGTGCTTGCCTTTGAATGAATAAAATGTCAAGAGGAACGGGTTGTTTACGTCTGTCACGCGGGTTTTTTGCGTAATATTTCAAACATAATATACATTTTTTTTGATGATCAGTGTTCTATTATAACAACAAATGAATATTTATCAGGTCTGTATGTACTGGATTTTTATAAGGTTTGTACTTATTTGTTTCTGACCACTTCATGTTCAGATACATTGTCATGTCACAAAATGGCGCCGAAAGTTTTGATGTTTTTGATAATTTTTCAACACATTTAAGACACAAGAATAAAACAGATTCTCACAAAATTGTTGCAGACATTTTTTCTATCTAATTGCAATCCTGATAACATGTTAAACATTTGAATAATCATTGTAAACACATGTTTATACTGAATCAGACTGAGAGACCCCCATTTCCAAAAGGTTCCGGCGACTGACCCATTTTCATTTCCCAGGCAGTCTTTGCTCTTCGTGACTATCTGATGCAATTCATTTTGCCACCTTCATACTCCAGCCAGATGTAATTTCTTTCCCATGGTAAACTGTCTACTGCGCCAGGGTTCGTGAGTCACATTTGCCAATACCGGTTCATTTCCAAAGAAAAATATGTATTTCATACCGTACTTTTCACATCAAGACCTGATGTTGGTCGATTTTGCCATCATCTGCCTTCCATGCTTTCTGAATTAATTTTCTGGACAGTGCTCCGACAATGTTCATTGAAACAAACCTAGTTAACACATATTTAGATATTTATATTCCACACGTTAATAAGCAGAGCATGAAGTATATCCAAGTTGTGCATTGCGTAAAATGTCAACAAAATTGTACTTACGAACTAAACTATCCCGTGCTGCCTTCGTAAATTCACCTTTGCAGTCAGTATGATACTGTTTTCATTCTTTACGAAATGTCATGACTGGTAAGAAACTGGAAAACATTCATAAAAGCGAATTTGTGTCTTCTATCAATTTAGTATAAAGTACACGAAATTGAAAATGTTTGTTTCCTTTTGATCCCAAAGAGTTCTCTTATTTTCTGCACTGTATCTATCATCTGCCGCAGTGTCCTACTAACGGAGGTATAGGACAGCATCAGCGCGGCAGCAGCCAGTCACATGTACTGTACCGCGCTGTACGCTTTCCTCTGGCGACCCCTTATACCGCGCGCTTGCGTAACACTGGCTTGCTCTTGCCTTGCAACTCTTTGTAAGGCGCTCTCTCATGGACAGATGTGTGAAAAATAATTATTAAAAATCAAAATCTAATCAAGTTCCCGCCCACCTACAGCGGTAAACTTTATATCAGTGTGATCAGTATGATTTATTCTATATTATCGTGAAAAGAACGGTTTTGTTGCACACATTTGGACTATTTTTGTATCTGCCCTGGGCTTATTGTCGATCGACGATCATGCGTTTATTTGTTATGTTTACTATTTTCTTCCTTACATGTCAGTCAGTGACTAAGGAAGTAGGTAAGTAATTAAGCAAGCAAGTATGTCAGTCTGTTGACATGCTTGCTTAATTAATTACTTACCTACTTCCTTAGTCACTGACTCACTCACTCAGCAGTGAACATGTAAGGATATGTCAGTCTGTTCAGGCCCGACACTCGGCTTATATCACAGATTGACATAAGTTTACATTTGGGCCAACAGCAAAGTGAGAGCTGTGTTATCAATGGTTTCTCCAGTCAACGGGAAATCATTTACAGCTTAGTCTTTTGTGAAGGACTATGACTCTCAAACTAGGAGGCAAAATTGCACTGGCTCTTAGTGCTGCAGCCTTGTGGGCTAGTTGGCTTTTGGGAACCATCCCAACGCCGACTGTCGTAAAACCCTCTTGGCCGAGAGAGTGGGGATGTAACTTGGGCAAGACACTCTCCACTATAATCAAATTCAAGCCCAAATAGACGGAACAGCAGTTGCCTCCTCTGCTGTTCTGATGGTCATAGTCGGACACGACTGACTATCATATATATATATATATATATATATATATATATATATATGTGTGTGTGTGTGTGTGTGTGTGTGTGTGTGTGTGAGTCTGTTAGTAAATGAACAGATAAATAAATAGTTGACATGTGTGGGTACGTGGAAGCGGATATTCGTGCCTGAATGCATGTTCATGGAAAGCAGCATTTATTAATAATCGTTTTGACATGAAAAAAATATCTGCTATAAGCCATATACATACAAACGCGGGCGCTCTCAAACATGCACAAACACACACACGCAATGACATACACACAGGACACTGAAATATGTGCACTTGGGCACAAATCAGCACGCAACACAATCAAAGACGAAACCTGCAATTATGTTTGCAAAGTTATTAATTTGCAAGAAAGCAAATACGTAAATGTGGATGACGAATAGTCAAGCGACTGTACTGAAAGAATAGCCGACTGCCGACAGTGAAATTTTAAAGGCACACACAAACACTTATTTTCTAATTTTGCAAGTGTAAGATATAGCTTTTCACAGAAACGAACAATAAAGTTAAAGAAAAATGTGTAAGCAAACAACAATTTCTTCTCGCGAATTACATACTCTGAAGCATAATTTTCGCAACAGTCTAATAAGTAATATTTCCCAAACGGGGTAAACGTATGTTTTGTTGTTGGAGTAAATCAAACTGAATTGAATCTGCATGTATCTGCATCTCGATCTATTACATATAACAAACTTAATTAAATAAATAACCAACAAAATTAACCACCAGTATTTACAAACAGAATGTTAGAGACTATTAAAAACCACTTTGGAAATGTGCCAGCTGAATCATAATGGTATGGTTTCGTATAGCAAAACGAACAAACAAACAACAACAAAAAACAAACAATAAACACAATTAGAAATGACTTTGGGAATGTACCTGCTTTACTGGCATCGTGTAAGATCAGTAAAGAAATTAGTTTTGAAATGTGCTTTGTGAACTGAAATGGCTTCACATGAGACGAAAAACAACTTCAAACATTTATGATTTTTTTTCGGTCAAGTCCTTTAAAACTGCGGACGAACGGACGAAGTACTGTCGACATAAGGCCAACTGACTCTTCGCCTTTTTCTCCTGATGTGGTATCCCTCCCAGTCCTCTACCAGTCAGCTCCAGGTTCACGCATCTCCATTCGAAAGCCTCTAGTGGGACGGGCCCCCAGTGAGGTCTTCCCTGCCTTCTTCAGCCCGCCCTTCAGTTTACGGGCCAGGAAAACGATGAGGGCGACAGTGGCCATGGCACCGATCGACACGCCAGAACCGATGCCAGCGGTACGCAGCAGTCGCTTGTTGGACACTCTTGGCCTGACCACCGTGTAGGTCTGGTTCGTGTAGGGGCTGATGCACGTGCAACGCACGCGCCCTTCCTGTGCGGCTTTTCTCTGTAAATGTTGAATTTTAAAATGAATTTCGGCGGACTGGACTAAAGGAATGCAATCCAGTTTCATAAAGTTCATCAGAATAAATCTAAACACTAATTATCA
This sequence comes from Babylonia areolata, assembly GCF_041734735.1. Classification (NCBI taxonomy): domain Eukaryota; kingdom Metazoa; phylum Mollusca; class Gastropoda; order Neogastropoda; family Buccinidae; genus Babylonia; species Babylonia areolata. The sequence continues at coordinate 6,731,377 of NC_134879.1, forward strand.
GTATGTTTCGTCAGTTGCTAACAAGCATGTTCTCGGTATTATAGCTTATCTGAATTATCATTAAAAAGTTGTTAAAAACTAAGAAATGCACATTTACAATCAGTTCCTTCGGTGCCATGTGTTACACTGACTCGGTTCGTTTATTCGTTCTGTATTTATTTATAGTCAGTTCATCTAAGATGATGATATTTGACAGACTGACTCGGTTATTATTGCATACGTTATCATATTGGCACGTTGAAACATCGAAATAACAGTACACTGGAACGGGGCCAGCATGTGTGGACAAGTTTTTTTCCCTTCTTGTTCTCTTCAGTGTACAAATACTGCAATGAAATGTGTGAAGAAGAAAAGACAGGCGGAGAAGAACAGCAATGGAGAAGGATGTTGGCAGCAAGTAATGTAAGGAAAGGGGTGCATTTGCAGCACAAGTGACTCAATCCTATAGCTATCCATTTTATTCTTGAAAAGAAGTAAATGAAATATACTCACAAATGCTTCCTTTTCTGTAACAGAAACAAACAGAACATTTAATTTACAAACGAGAATTGTTTCGGTGGTGATGGTTGTGGTGGAAGACGTATCTTCTTTTTTTTTTCTTTCGGTTTATGTTGTGAATATATCGGGGCACACCGAAAGGAACAGTTGAAGGAACACACACACACACACACACACACACACACACACACAGAGAATAGTCAAGTGACTAGGTAAGTGGAGTGTTGGCCTAGTGGTAACGCGTCCACCTTGAAGCGACCGAATCTGAGCGCACTGGTTCGAATGCCACACTATCCTCCCTTCACTAGAACTTGAGTGGTGGTCTGGACGCAAGTCATTCGGATGAGACGATAAACCGAAGTCCCGTGTGCAGCATGCACTCAGTGCACGTACAAGAACCATTATAAAAAGAGGGTGTCCCTGGCAAAATTATGTAGAAAAATCCACTTTGATATGAAAACAAATAAACTTGAAGGCAGAAAAAAAGGGTGGTGCTCTCAATGTAGCGACGCGCTCTCCCTTGAGAGAGCAGACCGAATTTCACAAAGAGAAATACGTTGTTATAAAAGAGTAATACACTACAATACAATTCAAAACAAAACAATATCTTCTCTCATTGCCATGACACACGAAAATGATGGGACCTGAACACCCAATTCTGTTCTGTTGAATCTCTGGCTACTTTTCTTTCGCCTACAGTCAAGCGTGGAAAATGAAAAAAAAACAAAAAAGGTGAAAAACACACTCTCCAGACAAAGAGCTCAAACAAGGCCCAGTTTTATTTGTTTCAGACTTAATACCACACGTTCATGTAAGTGCTTAAAAAGAAATCACATATTGTTAATCCACACACTGGAGTAAAAGAAATCACAGATTGTTAATCCACATACTGGAGTACCTCTAATCGAAAAAAACCCAAAACACATGGGCTTAGAGAAAATCCTTTCATCTACACATGTACTTTACTCTGTCATCACATTGATGATTTGACAACCTCCAAACTGTGTCCCCGAAAACAGGAACTTTATGAATACAGAATATGCCTAATATGACCAACCGCAGAGCCTCCCAGCGTTCTACATCTAATACACCACGAAATCTCTGGATGCGTACAAAAGCTAAGGAAGAAGCCCACGTGCAAACTTCGTAACGCACTGGAGAATTTGGCGTCTAAAGATGATAAAGGTTTAACGTATATGCAACATTAATCACATGTATGACCCACATCAACCCTGTCAGCGCAGTGATTAAAGGTACAGGATATGAAAAAAATAGAGAGAGAGAGAGAGAGAGAGAGAGAGAGAGAGACGACGGTAGAAAATATGTAAAAAGTTTGGAGCACCTATGATACGTAGGAAGAAACATGTATCAGTCAGAGAAGCAGTCAGCATTATCTGTAATTAAGAAAGAAGTAAGGGACTTGGTCAAGAGTTACCTGGAGACTGTTACTTAATCGAGAAGACTGGGGCTGGGCAAATGGAGACGAAGACATCGTGCCCAACACCCACCTCGTTTATCAAATAACCGACAGCATAACGTCCCTCCTCCTATTCAAAACAGCATCAAAGTAAAAAAAACACAAAAAACTCTAAAAACGCCTCCTTTAATGGCTTGATGGGAGGTTCTCTCATAGAAACCTGACAAGAAAGACACACCCGTCTGTGTTCCTACGCCGATTAATAGCTTCGATTAGGGCTCTTCAGCCCAGGGCATATTCTAAACGACACAGAAGCAATTCGTGAAGGTCTCGTATCTCAAGACCTGGAATGCAAAACATTGGTTGCTGAAGGGACATGGAGCAAGGCAGGAAGCAGAATGCTGAGGCAATTGAACCAATGTAGGAACGAAAATTGTGCCTGTCAGCGAGGGACCATTGGAACGTCCACCTTGCTTAAATTTTCCCTGCTTGTTTTTCCGTGTAACTTTGTCGTAATAAGAAAAAGGAAAAGCTGTGCTCCAGTAAGTATTGCGATGGGACTGGCAGGGTATTACGGAGCATGAAAAGAAATACGAAAGGAAAGGAACAAGTGCCGATTAGACAACCAGGCAGACGAAAGGATAAATAAAAAGAAGCTACATTCACCCAACTTTGGGACCTATATCCATTGGGATAGACTTTGGTAAAACGCAATGATCAAAACTACCCCCAGACTGAACACAACTAAAACATCTCGATATAGGCTTTTAGTGATGACTACAAAAAGAGAGGAAATTTAACGTGGATTTGGAGGCGACATTCCTTCTTGTGTTCCCAGTCCACGGGCTATTCAGTCGTACCTGTGTGAATATATATTTGTTTAAAGCACGTTGAAATATACCTTAGCCGATATGCACAAGTTGGACATGTTTGATTAAGCGTAAACAAAATTCAGCTCCAGTGTATCTCAAACTGACAATATTGAACTGGTTATTATTCAAAGGGTGACCCCGAAAACTTACATGGTGGGAAAAAACGGCTATACACGTCAAACCGCACGCGTAAATATGAGTAAACGTGCGTGTTGCAGTTCACGAACGTGTGCGTATTTATCAATGTGAGCGAATGCATGTATACATGAATATGTCAAAGTGAACAATGGTGATTGCATAACAGACTTCCAGTATGTGCGTGATCTGCACTGATCAATGCCACACTCACAAAGACGATCGGATGGTACAGTTATCAGTATACGTTTCCATTATTTCCATTCCCAAAGATCACGACAATTCTGCAATGCCACGTTGATACTGTATTACTGATAAACAGGAAAACCAACGCTGCTTTTTTTGAGAGCACAGAACTCCGAGAAGAACGCGAAAGCAATGTTCCATTATTATAATTATTCTCTCAGAAACACTGCTCGTCACTTCTACCGTAAAGTTCTTACTACAGCTATATAATTACACTAATATTACCAGTCTAGCATTCCTTCAGAAGAAAACCTTTGTCAGGTTCTGGCAAAACTGATTTCTGACAACCTGTTAGATACTCACCGGCAGCACACTGCTGGTTTGTAGATCCTGGGGTGAATGGAGTGGTGACAGGGGGCTGGCTGTTTGATGTCGTGTCAGAGTGTTGGTTGTTTGATGTCGTTGTGTCAGTGTGTTGGTTGTTTGATGTCGTTGCGTCAGAGTGCTGGTTGTTTGATGTCGTTGTGTCAGAGTGCTGGCTTGCTGTTGTTTCTTGATGAGACGGCTGGTTGGTTTGAGCCACTGTAGTGCGTTCTGAAAATTATCGTATGTGCATTAGGAGTCCGATAAAATTAAATGAATATTTGAACATATAACTAAACAAGATAGGCAACGCATTCATGGCTCAATCGTGATTCACAAAGAACGCGAAATCAAAAACAAATAAACAAAATGATTTCTAGATGCTTACCACAATTTTATTAGGGAAGGGTATGGTATTTATGACAAATCATTGGAATCTTGAGTCATACCACAGACGTACCTTGCTAACACTGCAAACCAGTGGCACTCTGAAGGCACAAGCATTCACCAACTCTCACACACACACACAACACACACAGATTCACTCTTGATGCACCTGCCTGACTCTACAAGCAATGAAGGCGCTCTCTCTCACACACAGATACATGCGTACATACACACACACAAACACTAAAAACCAATGGTACTCTGAAGACGCCAGAACACACCCGCTCTATCCCACTCAGACACACACACACACTCACACACACACACACACACATGCACACACACACACACACACACACACACACGCACACACATACACACACACACACGACATATGTACCTGGCGGACACTGCTGACTTGCGGTCCCATCAGGGCACACACAGCGGTACCCAGCTGACTCTGAAGGCACCAGCACGCATCCACCCCCGTTCTGACACGGATGGCTGGAGCACTTGTCATCTGAGCAAATCACAGTTAGTGCACCACCGCGCTTCAGGTGGCTTGTAGCATGTCCAGTCTACGAAGGAAGGTGGGGGAAGGGTTAAGCACAAGTTAAGCCCAAACATCGAAAATCCATACAGAATCATCACTGTGAGTGAGATCTTGAATATAATAACTTCAAAATGTTTTCGTTCAACAGCGGTCATTCATAAGAATTTGCTTCCACGACAAAAACTGATCAGTTACTGAACTTCATTTCCGACCACCCACTCTTTTGAGGACGACATGCGATTTATAAAAACAAACAAACAAACATGGTCTGTGCTTCTCCTCTTTGAGGCTACAAAAATGTTTTAAATAATGTCACTAAGGTTCATGCTGTGGATCAAGCATCGCTTGCAGCCGGATTTATTACATAATTCTGCTGTTTTATGCAAATGACCATAATACATTTCAATTAGCTCCCCCGCCACATGTTTTTAAAAAGCGAAACTAACAGAACGACAGAAGTAAATGGAAAAAAACAAGTGCACCAAAATGTGTAGCAGCTGAAAAGACAAGCGGTTATAACAGTGATAGGGGCGCAGAATAGGAGGGCTATGGGGAATTAACCCCCACAGTGACAGCAGTAGAGTTTCACTCCTCCTGAAAGGTATCGAAATTAGAAACCATACTGTCGACCACTTCGGTAAAAAACCCTTCATAGTGATGACAGCACAAGGTGAAAGGAAAGTGAAAACTACCAAGGTGATAATTAGAAATCTTCCTATCAGTTTCAGCAATAACGACATAGAAAGAAAACTGGTCCAGAACGGATGTGAACCACATTCAAATGATGGAGAGAAGCCGCAACGAGAAAGGCGGTCTTTCCATGTGGTTAACAGGTCGTCGCTTCACTATACGTCAAAGTTCTTGACTTGATTGATCGGTCAGACATCTGCTTGGCAGATGTGGTGTAGCGTATATGGATTTGTCCGAACGCAGTGACGCCTCCTTGAGCTACTGAAACTGAAACTCTTGATCGACCCCTCCCAGAGAAAGTGTCCCTCGGCTACTTCTCAGCGACTTTGTATCACCGGGAGCAGAAAATGTCGCCTGAAAACGCTACGTGTTCACGTTGTCTGACAAAGAGGCATTCTTCTGCAACTTGTGAAAAAGACATTGTTTGCTGATCTTGCAAGAAATCAGGTCAAAGCAGATGGAATCGGTCTGGACGAGACTTGTCTCAAGCCAAGCTGCCTTCCGTACTCCAAGATCGGTGTACTGGAGCAGAGAGAAACGTCACCGGAGCTCCCCTGACCCACAAACAGATCCTCCCAAAGCTTTACGAAGAGAGAGTTACCTTCAGATGTCAGAACAGAATGTCCCTGGCACAACTTCAAGGTACGCCGAAAGCGAGCTGAGGTTACGCAATGTTCGTTTCCGGTGACCCACGGTAACTGCCCTTGACATGTACAACCGACTTTGGCTTTTGACGCTGGACTCTGTTCGTTTTGTGAAATGTTGTTTAAAAGTCAATAACACTAATCACTTTTTCATGTATGACAAGTATCAAAGTACCCACACTTAATGCACACGGCTTACGAAATAAGATAAAAGGGAAATCGTTTGTCAGATAAGAGACATAAATTAGATGTTATTTGCTTACAGGAAACCGCAAAGCAATTATCCATGGTAACGGTATCATACAACGAATTGTGCACGAGTGAGAGAGAGAGGAGAAAAAGAACCGAAACTGTTTCTTTCATTTTGACCTATCAAGAAAACAAAAAACAAAACAAACAAAAAACCCCCAAAAAACAACAACAAAAAACACCAACAAACAACAACAAACCAAAAACAAAACAAAACAAAAAAACAACAACAAACAAAAAACAAAAAAAAAGCTCAGTTCCTGTTTTTTTCCCCCTCTCCATTAAATCTACGTTTTTACCTGTATCATCAATTCGAGTGACAGTGTAACACCTTTTTTCACCGAGACCGTTTAAAGCCATCCTGTTGAAACAGTGTATGCGCACGCACGCACGCACACACACACACACACACACAAACACACACACACCTGTCAATACAAAAAGGACATCAATATAGATATAATATTCATATGCACACGGACAAAAGAATATACCATAAGAAAAATATCAGAAAGAGAATGAATAAACACAGAAATATTGGAAGCACATATACAGATATGAACATTACAGCAGAAAGGAAATAGAAGAAAACAAAGTGTACACACATACACGTACACACACACGCACATGCATACACACACACAGGCGTGATCCTTGTGCAATACGCAGATGATATATGTATGTGGATGAATGTAACTATGAAAAGAAATGCATCAAAAAGGGCATTAAACTATATAAAGAAAACATACCAAAGAGAAATAGATAAACTGAATAAGTATATTGTCGACAATGGTCTTACATTATCAGCTGAAAAAACTCACATTATGGTTTTTAACAATTGTAATAATCCAGAAGAGTTACCAACATTTAAAATTGAAAATGAGCCCATTCAATACAGAGATATGATAAAATTTTTAGGCTTAATGCTTACTTCAAAACTAGCTCGGAAAGCCCATACTGAATATATAATAACAAAAGCAAGAAAATGTTTAAACTCAAAGTTATAAGTAAACAGTACTGAAGACAAGACACAACGATATTGAAACATTTATCATCATCACTTATTCGATCCAAACTATCGTATGGACAAAGAAGTCTTTTTCAACGCCCCAAAGTATTTGTTAAAGAAACTTCAAAGCATTGACTGTAAAGCATATAGACTTGCCCTTGGCGACCTTTCCACGCATCAACCCTCGTAACATATAAAGAAATAGAAGAATTACCTTTGGATGAATACCGAAACCTGGCATGTGCTAAATACGTATTGAGAAGCTCAACAACTGAAAATTTTACATCGGAGGAAGTAAGAATTACATCTGAAAACAACTTCCCAAAAAGAGCTAAAACGATATCTTATCTAACACCAATTGGCACGTTTGTGTCAAACCCTTTCCAAAAGTCCGAAATTAATCCAGATAATGTTGACACGCAGAAAACAGTAAGTCCATGCCCCATTTGGGAGATGAGTAAAGCACAGTTTGATATCAATCATACTGACATTGCAAAAAAAGAAAATCCAAATATCATGGCAACAGAAGTCCGATTACACCTTCAGGATACATACCGTGACCACTTACATATTTACACAGGCGGCTCACTCCTAGACAATGGCCAAGAGGGTCAGCTTTCGTTATAACAAAACTGAAAACTGAACGATCATACCATATTGGTAAAGATCGGTCAATATTCACAGCTGAACTTATCGCTGTTCTTATGGCTTTAAATTATATTCTTGGTCTTCCAGTTTGCCTTCCACAAGTCTTATTTTGTGTTGATTCAAAATCTGTATTATATGCTTTAAACTCATCAAATTGTAAGAACAAGTCCAAAATAATAACAGAAATAAGTCACATTGTACATCTTTTGAATTTGAGAGGAACACATATAACTTTTTGTTGGGTTCCTTCTCACCTTGGTCTCCTATATAATGAATGGGCTGACAGGGCTGCAAGAAAATGTGCAAAACACCAACAGGGAACCATAGACCTTTATGTACCTTTGTCTGTACAAGAGGGGTACCGCTTACTAGAAAAAGCAACATGGAGCAAAGTCAGGGAAGTATACCAGCAAAGTGGCAAAGTTTTAAGTAAAAGTATAAATAATATTCAACAACCGGATTCTATCAATCAATCAAATACATTCAGTAATTTATTCAGTTTAAGGCAAACTCAGGCATTATCAAACAGGATAAAGCTGAACGCTTTTATAACAAAGTTCAGCAGAGATGTTAAATGCATATGTGGAGAATCTATTTCTTTCTTCTTTTTTTTTTCCTTTTTTTTTTTTTGCTGCCCCATCATCTGCGCCATTTCAGTGGCATTACTCCCACGCCGCTCATTTAGATTCCCCCATACACGGCCACACCCGGGTTCGTCCGTCGCAGTTCCAGCGTCGGCAGTCCACAGGGAACCATCGATGTTAGGTCGCCTGGAGGCCACACACCAGAGGAGACCCTGCACTGCTGCTGAGTCACTTCGGTGGTGTTCAGTGGTGCCTGTTCTGTTTTAACGTACTTAGGACACCACCTACTAAGCCCCCTACTAACGACAATAATGGCTTAGTCGCGGAGCCAGACTGAGTGAGCGTCTCTCCCAGAGTGGAGACCGCCACCACGTCCCTCAAACAACAGCCCCCCATGAATCTGCCGACACTGACGACATTGACAGAACTCACCCCAAGCACGGAAGTGGAGGGGTATCGAAACTGAGGTCACCATGAGAGCAGGGCATGAAAGGCCACAGACTTTGAGACTATTTTGTTTTATATTGATGACGATGAAGGAGGAGGAGGATGACGATGATGATGACGATGTTGCTATGGAGGTCCATTTTGGTTTGGGACTGCGTGACAAGGCTGTACTCTACGCTTCCTGTCATAATGATATCCCGGCGTTAACCAGGCCCGAGAGATACAGACACTTGCAGTGTTGGTCAGGTAATTAGAGCAACACACCCAAAGACGCATCCTTGAAGTGGATGACACTCGACTGTGTGGTCCCAGTCTCCCCATTTAAGCCCACAGCACACTCAACTCTGGGTAGGAGCCGGCCACGGGCCGAAAAACCCACCTCCGCTGAGATTCGAACTCGCGTCCTCCCAGCCGTCAGTCCGCGACGCTAACCACTTCGCCACGGCGAATCTATTTCTAGTAAACACATACTCTTTGAATGTCAGAGTCTGAAATCGTTTTTACCACACTTCTCGGAAAATTCTTTTGAATGTATTTTTGACAATTTCAAGATGTTATCTGCTATTGCAGAAGGTTTGCTGCATAGTCCAACTGGACATTTGTTATAGTTGTTACAGTTGTTTGATGTTAGCGTTTCCTTCTATATTGTTTTATTTTTTCCAATGCTCTGTATCTTTCCCCACCACACACACACACACACACACACACGCGCACACACGCACACACACATATACACACACACACCATTCTTCACCCTCTGCCCAATACCGTTCCCACCACCATGCCCCGCCCTCCACCCCCCACCCCACCCTCCCTTTTTTTTTCCGTCTAATATCACTTAAAGTGGAAGACGTTAAACTGAAGACTACTACTGATACTACACAGGCAGGCACACACACATACCTGAACATTCTTGAAGATTATATAGGTTAATTCACAAAATATACAAACAGACATACGCTTGAACAAGTCAACAGAAAGAGATACAACTTAACAAAATGTTTATCACAAAATAAAAACAACCTCTCATAATGAAACGTACGAATCCATACTGGTGTGACGTGTTAAAGAAATGGCCTATCTTGATTATTATCTACTTCGATTCAAATCTGTACTTAATTTGCTTTCTTTTCCACACTAATAGGAACAGAACTACAATCGAAAGTTATCTCAGTAACACCTCCCTCAACCTATCCTCTGGCCGTGAACACCACTCAATTACGTTCATCCCTCTGCTTTTCTCTCATCAAAACCGTGATCTCCTTCCTTTTTTACGTGCAATTCCCACTCTCCCAACATGAATAACTAACTAATTAACCACCCGACTAACTAATCAACTAACCACATTAACCGACCAGTTCTTTCCTCAAATCTTGGACCAACTTTCTGGCTTCGCGTCCTGTCATCACCCCCTCCCCAATGTAACAAAATATCTAACTAACCTACTAACTGACTGACTGATAAACTAGTGAACTAATTATCCAACGAACTAAACAAAAATTAACGAAGAAATGGATTAACAAACAAAGTGTTTTGCTTCTTTCGTGTTTCAAATCCTATCTCCACACTTCCCACACCAATGAATAGTTTCTTTCACCGTCACCGTCACCGATCCCTCAGATTCCGAATCCTTTGGGGCGCCTTCGAAGCTTTGTCAACCACCTTTCTCCAGTCCTCGCGTCTCTCAGCTCCATGCCTGTCCACTCTCGAATGTTGTCCTCCCATCTCTTCCTTTGTCTGCGTCTTCTTCTTCCTCCCCTCACTGTGCCTTGTAAGATTGTTTTAGCAAGACCAGAGGAGCGTGTGACATGACCAAACCACTTCAGTTTTCGTTGTCTGGCGAGTGTTTGAAGGTCAGTATAGGGCCCGATTTCATTGCGGATGCGTCTCTTGACTTCTTCATTCGTGATGTGGTCTTTGTATGAGATGCCTAAGAGTCTTCGGAAGCACCTCATTTCTACAGCTCTTATTCTTCTCTCTAACTCCGCTGTGAGGGTCCATGATTCACATGCATATAAAAATATTGACATGACCAGAGAGCGCATCAGTCTGATTTTGGAACTGATGGCGATTTTTCTGTTTCTCCAGATGGGTTTGAGCTTGGTCATTGCGGCTGTGGTCTGGGCAATTCTTGACAGTATTTCTGGTTTTGATCCCTCGTCTGTCACGATAGATCCCAAATATTTGAATCTGTGAACGCTTTCAAGTTTCTGGTCTTTGATTTTGATTTCTGATGTGAAGTTGCTGTTTGTCATCACTTTTGGTTTTACCCCGCTGATTTCCATACCAAATTTTGTTGATTTTTCTTCTAAGCGGTTCACTAAGTCTGTTAGCTCTTGCTCGTGACCAGCTAATCCGTCAATATCATCAGCGAAGCGCAAGTTTGTGATTGTTCGCCCTCCAATGCTCACTGTTCCTTCATGTTCTTCTAGTGCTTCTTCCATGATTCTCTCAAGAAATAGATTAAAGAGAGTAGGGGAGAGCAGGCAGCCCTGACGCACACCGACCGTCGTTCCTAACCAATTACCTATGTTGTTGTTGTGAAACACTGCACTTGTTGCATTCTCATAGAGGCTCTGTACGACTTTGATTAGGTTGGCATTGATGTTGTAGAGGTTCATAGTTGCCCACAGTGCAGCGTGCCAAACTCTGTCGAATGCTTTCTTAAAATCGATAAAGACATGATAGAGGTCCTGTTGATGCTGGAGATATTTTTCCATTATGAGTCTTATGTTGAAGATCTGCTCTGTTGTACTGCGTCCAGGTCTGAATCCAGCGTGGACGCAATCCCTTATAATAACACTTCCTAAAAAAGGCAACCTCCAACAATGCCAGAACTACCGCACCATTAGTCTCATCAGTCACCCAAGCAAAGTGATGCTGAAGATCTTACTGAACAGGCTCAAACCACAGGCTGAAAGAATCATCGCAGAAGAACAAGCTGGATTCAGACCTGGACGCAGTTTCTTTAAAAAATACAAATAACACCTCAAGGACAAGTGGGACCCAACGGGCCTAATTGTTATCACAAGTCATGATAAAAGCAGAAAAGAATTCTAAAGAAAAGGATCCCAGCCTTTGTGATACTCACGCAGCTTGTATGCACACAGTGCCATAACTGCTGACTTTCGCTGGATCGATGGAAACAACAATGTCGCACGTGGCACCGTCAGACTGTGACGTCACTGGCAGGAACGTCGTGAGTGCTTCGTCCGAGGTCTGGACTGGTATGCTGTGGTTGTGAGAAAGTCTGTCGTTTTAAGTAACTGTTTATGTTTGTTTGTTTTTTGGCATAACCATGCCTACAACAGGGGGCACGGAAAGGTTTCACCCTAGTTGAAATAAAATAAACAGAAAATAAACAAAGAAATAAACATGTATAAAACTAAACGAATATTGACTTACAAAAGTGGATAAAGAAAGGAACAAGAAACTCCCCCCCCCTCCCAAAAAAACAAACAAACAAAAAAAAACAAAAAACGTGAAAGACGGCATAGCATGTTCCCCTAACAAGATCTAATGACAACAACAAGAAAACAAAAGGTAATGTATTTTTTATTTGATCAAATTGTTGGTTCATGGTTATTTCCCACTTTTGAATTCTTTTGTCTTTAACATCTGAAAACAACTGCCTACTATCATCTTGGCCTGAGAGATTTCGCACTTGGTTTTAAGTCAACAGGTTTTAGAAACCAGTTTGTAGTTTGCAATCATTACTTTCACAGAATCGCATTGACTTTAACGAATATGAATGTATATAACACTGATCTTGCAAAGCGCCCATGAGTGTGGCTGATGGCAAGTCTGGTCACAGTGATGGTCTATGGTGCCAGCTCATGTGGCCGATATTGTATCGCTGTGTTTATTTCCCTGTGCCCCTTAGTTATCTGCATACAAAGACAATTCCTGGGTTAGGCTTTCAAGGCCTGATCAATGCCTTGGGTGCATGCCAAGGTCAAGTACTTGCCTTTTCAACAGCAGATATGTGGTGTTGTATAGAGATCAGCACACTTTGACACCTTCAAACTGAAATCTGCTCACAAGCTGATGGGAAGCACAAAGCAGTAATGGACTGAAAATGTGTCCCTTTGTCTTGCTAGTAACAGGACTTGTTTTATGCCACCCCCACTCCCCCCCCCCCTCTCTCTCTGTTACTAATTTAATTTCTAGGCATTCCACTGAGTCCAAATTAATCGTCGTTCGCTTTGTGTGTAATGTGGCTTCGGGAAAGGACGGGCAAGTCTGGGAGTCATAGCAACATTGTAACGAAACGAAATATGGGATAGCAGAAAACGAAATAAAACAAAATCCAACATAGCTTTGTACATGCACGAAAGTAAGCAAAAGAAGAACAGCTGCCAGACTCTGACGAAATCTTGTTTAGAAAATGAGTCGGCAAATATAGTATGGGAGAAGAAAAAAAATCGTGGCATTGTAAAGAAGGCACGGTTACATTTGAGAATATAGGTACACAGTACACAAGTAGATAAAGAGGCAGGAAATACAGATAGATGGAGTGATATATATATACATATATGTGTATGAATGTGTGTGTGTGGACACACACACATACACAGAGGGAGAGAGAGGTGACAGAATGGTTTAGACGCCTTTCTACCATACGGTGTCCATGATATGGGCTTGATTCAGACCCTTTTTCCTACGTTTGACTGGAAAATCAAACTGAGCTTCTAGTCCTTCGGATGAGACGATAAATTGAGATCCCGAGTGCAGCATGACATGTCGAAACTGAAAACTAAGTCATGCAAACAAGTGTTGTCCTCTAGCAAAATTCTGTTGCCGAAATCCCCCCCCCCCCCCCCCCCCCCCCGATAGGTACACGTATATATATGCCTGCACTCAAGGCCTGACAAATGGATTGGGTTATGCTGTTGTCAGACATCTGCCTGGTAGATGTGCAGCTTATACGGATTTGTCCGAAGTGACACCTTGAGAAACTGAGAGAGACAGAGAGAGAGAGAGAAGAACGGAGTATCGTTGGAAAATAATACGGTAAAAATAATACACGAAGGCAACAAAATAAAGATGCCGTTTAAATTTGTGTACAGATCGTCCAAAGGTTAAAAACGACTCTTTTTGCATAGGAAACTGAAAGTATCACTGGGATTCTCACCATGGCTGTAACGGGGGTTTGTTGGTGTGGACAATCAGCTGACAAGGGACACCACTCCGACACTTGATGTCTGTACCTTTCGGGGGTGTCCCATCCTTGAAACTCCCTCCCTGCAAGACAACAGTGAATCATCTGTTGTAACTGTTCTTTAAGCCAGACTGTGCAAGAATTGTTTTTCTCTGCCTCTAGTTTCTTTTTTGATGGAAGAGAAACTGACAAACAAATAAAACAGAAAAAGAGAGAAAAAGATGAGCGGGAGAACTGAAATGGATGGAGTTTATTCCCATTTGAAAGCATGTGAAGAATTACCAAATAATGAATATGAACGATCATATCAACCACCGAAAGCGAGCGAAAATACAAACAGAATATTAATAATAATTGTAATATGTTCCGTGTATCTGTGTACAGAGTAGATCACAAATTTAGATCTGAGTTCGTATCACAGAAACATTTATAGATACAGATACAGATATAGATATAGATACAAGCCAAGCGGGCGTAACTCTCACCACACTCAGGGGATGTTACTAAAATGTACTATGGATTCGTGAACAAGGTTTCTCATCAGATAATTAACACCCGGATATATGCTACATCCCCCTTTCTTTGAGAACTAGAAAAAAATAGACATTAATTTTTATGTGAAAATGGTTTGTGGGAAAATGTCTCTGGCACAGTCGATGCATTCATCAAGTCTCTGGGGTGGTTTCACTCTTCTTCCAGACCGGGTTGTCTGTGGCTGGTTGGTTGAGAGTTTTGGTGGGTGTTGTACAGCATTCGGATGGCTACGGGGACCAGGTGACTGACCGGTGGTTGTGTGTGCCGGCGTGTTTGCACAGCATGTCTGAGGTGCCGATGGTTTCTTCTGTAGATCTGACCATCTTTTGTCTGCACTGAGAATGACCTGGGAGTGCTGCTTGGGGCAATGACCTGGGCTGGTTTTCAATCTTCTTCTTTGATCAGTTCCACATGTACATTATCGCCCTTTCTAACAGGTGGCTGGTTGTTTTTTTTATGTGAGGTTTGAAAGTGTTGACGCTTGGTTGTGACCACTTCAGGTCACACTTAGGTTCCAGGAGTCTGGAGGTAGTTGTAGAACAAGTCTGAGCTGACGACCCATGATGAGTTGGGCAGGGGATGCAAGTCCATCCACAGATACTCAGTAAAGCATTTCCACCTTCAGCTTTTGCACATTTGAAACTGTTCTTCATGGTCTGTATTGTTTTTTCAACCAGTCCGTTTGATTGTGGAAAGCCTGAACTGCTAGTGGTACGTTTGAAATCCCAGTTTTGTGCAAACCTTGCAAATTCTTCAGATGAAAATTGGACGGAAAGTTTTATAACAACTGCGTTTGAGGTGGTGCTGGTCAGTTCATCCACTTCAAAATAACCGCTATAGTTGTCAAACGTTATTGATACTGTCTGTTGTCCGCAGTGAATAGGTCCGTGTCCAATTTTTTGCCAGGGGCGATTGGGAATCTCATGAGGTTTCATTGGTTCACGGGGATTTAATGTTCTGGTGGGGTGCAGATTGGTCAAGAGGCAACTTTGTTCTGAATATCAGTTGCCATGCGTGGCCAAAAGAGGTTTAATGTTGTTGTTTTTTCAATCTAAACATGTCCTGTGTAGATCTTATCCAACATCTCTGGTCTGAGTGATGTAGGAACAAAGATCTCCTGACCTCTGAAAATAATGCCGTCGATGATGGAGATTTCATCACGGAAGTTTCAACAACTGGATGACTCAATAAGCTGCAACTAAGCGACGATAAGACTGGATTTATGATAGCCTGTCCAAAAAAGTTTACTCAGCATCTTCCCTTTCCTGAATATATTCTATAGCACACCTGTTTCACTTTCTCCTTCGATTCGCAGTCTTGGCGTAATCATAGACCAGTCTCTCTCCTTCCAATAGCACATTTCGAATATCTGTAAAGTTGCCTATCTGAAACTGCGTAGAATCAGGTCTATCCGTCACTATCTCTCAACTGATGCAACCAAGACACTTGTATGAGCTTCAGTTCTGTCAAGATTGGGTTACTACAATTCTCTTTTGGCTGGCCTTACCAAACGTATGCTGGACAGAATTCAACGAAATCAGAATAACGCTGCCAGACTCATTTGCAGATCTGAATTTGACCATGTTTCTCCTCTCCTTCAGTCTCTCTACTGACTGCCAGTTTCTGATCGCATAGACTATTAGCTATCCACTCTGACCTTTTCTGCAGTCAACGGATCTGGCCCAAAGTATCTTTCTGAACTCCTCCATATCTATACTCCGTCTCGCCAGCTCCGTTCTTCCTTGACTTCCCATGATACCTTACGTCAGAAGTAAGACTTGTGGACACAGATCGTTTTCTTTTCATTGCAAAAGATGTAGAACAAGCTCCCTGATAACCTCCGCCATTCTGACTCCCTCGCCTCTTTCAAATCTGGTCTAAAAATTCAACCTCTTCCCTCAGCAGGTTTATACAGTTAACATGCAGGCTTATGCAGGTTTATACAGCGCAGTACCCCCATCTCAAATGGGGCTCACCGCGCTTTACAATAAGATTTACAAGTTTAAGACTAAGTGACATAAAAATATGTATAAAAAATAAAGTAGAATAAAAATGAAATAAAATAAAATAGAATAAAATAAATAAATAGACATAGTCTCACATCACATTTGCTAAAATACATATTTCAGTCTATCTCACATCATGCCGGCTAAAATCTACATACTTCAAACTATGTCACACACACACACACACACACACACAGACATATATATATATATATAATATATATATATATATATATATATATGAACACCTTTAAACAAACACAATTGTCATCGGATTCTCCGTGATTAGTGACGATCTGCTCGCAAGCACACGTGACGGCCTTTGCAGTCCGCTAAACTTGCATAAATTGGCACAGTGAGGGATGAGTGGTCATTTCATACCTGGTCAGTCATCTGACCAGAGCCTGCTTTCTCTCTCTCTCTTGCTGTGTCGCGAGCAGTGTGTTGTGTCGTGTGTGTCCCCACAACGGCTGACAACTCGCTACGTATCGCTGTAAGTACTAGTGTGTAGAATGTGTTGATTTGTAAATTGTATTGTTCGACACAGTACTTGTGTTCATACGAGTATGTTCAGTTATTGCTTTGTTCAGTTAATTCTTTGTTCAGTTATTGCTTTGACATGTTAGTCACAGATCGGCTATGATTGATCTAAATAATCGCCATGTCGTCATATGCTCGGAGCAGTAGTCCACTTGACTCTTCTTAACGTCACAGTCAGTGACGTCTCTGGACACAGATAGTTTGTTCCAGAATGTTCTAGTGAGTGCGTAAAGTTCATTCACCACTTAATGGTTAAGCCATGATGATGCTTCACTTACTATCTGGTCTATCAGTTTGCCAGTATAATATCAAAGCCACTGATTCTATTATCTTGTTTATTATTCATGTATTATTTTACATGCTGATATCAATTGTACTGCTACATTGTGCTCAGTACTCTAAGAGGTTATTGGTTAAAACAACCTGATATGTATCAGTCTGTTAATTGTAATTTAGTTGTCATGCTCTCTCCTATACAGCTTACTCCAGTATAGTGCAACATGATAAACTGATTCATTTGAGTTACTTTGACACAGTATAAGCTTTACTTAATCTATACTGTCGGTGTACTTTCACCAAGTCAGCATTGCTTCAGTCACTTTAACTGCACCATTTAAATGTATTAGGAATGTCATTTGATGTCAGTGTTTGGTCTTCAGACATATGCAAAATCCGAGTGATAGTCTTTACATGTAATATGTATACATGTGCTTTACTGTTCACTTGTGCCAACATGTTGTGCTTATGACATTTGTTTATGTCATTCCAGGCACTGTCTTCTTCTCATTGTCTTCTCATTATTTCTTCTCTTAGTTCTAGTCTTCTATTCTTCTTTATTTCTTCTCCTTTAGTTTATAACTATTGTAAATAAAACAACAGAAAAACCCATTTGTGACTGGCCTCTATATGTTCCTGGCCTGTGCGTGGGATCTTGTCTATCCTTTCATTCAATCAGTCATTCAGTTATGTCTTTTGTGCCGTACCCTTGAATAACCACTCGGAGCACGGCTACATATATCTAATAAGTATACATATACACACATACATATACACATACATACATACACACACATATGATGTAAAATCGTAGTCTCACATCACAAAGGCCCCAAATCACAGCAAGATAAAACACATCACATTTACCCTAGTCAAAACATCCGCCAAGGAACCAGGACTCACAGAACCACAATAAAATCATCACTAATGCACGCAAATCAACTCCAAGAGCACGTCCAGCGATCAAAGCACAGCAAGCATACACAGAATGGAAAAGCTCTACTTAGAAAGATACAAATTAAAAAGATGTGTTCTGAGACTGAATGTGTGGAGGGTGGCTGCAATGTACATGTGTATGTTAAAATGTGTGTGTGTGTGTGTGTGTGTGTGTGTGTGTGTGTGTGTGTGTGTATTTAGTTTGTTAGTCACATTTTGATGAGTGTACGTAACGCTGATGTGTTATGTTAACAAGTGTTTGTGAAACACCTAGAACGGATTTCTGGACAGTGTACTCTATAAGTATCCATTATTATCATTATTAATTCAGAATTGCTTTCTTGCAGTCTTGTCGATGTCGAGGCTAACCTTCTTGCACAACCACTTTAAGGTTTTGGATCTGAGAGTCCTCTGATGTGTCAAGACGTATCTATTCCATCTTACTGAGACGGGCAGGCTAGGAATGATGGTATGGACCTGGACATCAAGATCTTCAGTTGACTGATCGACTGCTTCAACTGGCAAGAACTTGCGTGACAATGCGTCTGTGACAGGGATGAAAACATGAGGCTTCTTCATGATGCTTTCTGACGGTTTGTGATCTGTCTGGACCATGATCTTGTGTGTATAGATGTACTGGTGGAATCATTTGCAGTTCTTTTTCTATCTGTGCGTACTTTTCGTCTGATTTTCTGAGGCTCTTTGATGCAAATGCTATTGGTTTTCCATCTTGGAAGAACGCAGCTCCGACTCCATATTTACTAGCACCGACCTGGAGTGAGATGGGTTTGCTAGGGTAAAAGTAAGCGAGTACAGGTTGACTCTGGATTACTTTGGCTTTCTTCAATGCTTCGTCTTGCTTGTGGTCCTAGATAAACTCTGTTTTGTCCTTGAGTAGATTTCGCATGGGTTTGGTTATCTCGGACAGTTGTGGTGCAAATTTGGATGTTTTGGATCTCCTTTTTATTGTTTGGTGGTGACATACCTTGCACCGCTATAACTTTGGCTGCATCTGGTTTCAAGCCTTCAGATAAAAACTATGTGTCCAAAATATTGGACGTAAGTTGCTCCCACAACCAGCTTGTCTGAGTTCAGTTTCAAGTTTTTGGAACCGGCACGCTCAAATGCAGCTCGTAAGTTTTCTGTTATGCTCTTGTCGTGTCCTTCCTGAGATGAGTACATCATCATGCTCTTGCCGTGTCCTTCCTGAGATGAGTACGTCATCAACTAAAGGTGTGACGTCTGGAAGACCCTCAAAGATTTCATCCACCTTGCGTTGAATTTCACCTTGCGCACTGATGAGACCAAATGGTCAAATAAGTACCAAAGTACCTTCCAAAAGGAGCGTTAAACGTTGTGTTGTCACGGCTTGTGGCGTTCGTTGTGCATGTGTTCGAGTGCACCTCTCTTCTCCTTCCCTTCTCCCCCTTTCCCTCTCCCTTCTCCGCCCCCCCCCTCCCCCCTCTCTCTCTCCTTCACTACCCTCTCTCCTTCGTGTGAATGTTCAGTTTAATGCCGAGCGTATGCACATGCATCTCTTGGGATATGTGTGTGGCCGGCCTGTTCCTTCTCTTGGACATTTTGGACTCTGAGTCAAGTTCAGAAATTTATGTAGTTGGGATGGAAAGATTCCACTTTGCTGTTGATGCCAAGCTCTCTCAAGAGACGGGTCACCGTTCCAGCGTGTGAGCTGTTGGGTGCCGTCAGACAGAAGTAGTGGGGTGTTTTTCTTGTCACCCCCTTCTTTCTGTGTGCGGTTCTGTGTTTTCATCCTAAGCCAATGGTGTGCCTCTGTATTTAGCTGTTGACAGGTGAGGGGTCGTACGTTTGTCTTTGTAATGTTAAATTAGTGACGTGACTTTTGTTGACATGAAGCTGAATGAATTAGGTATTGGGCGTTTGTAAGGTTAGGGGAATGTCTTTATCGGAAATCTTTTAATTCCAGCACTCTTTTATTCCTAGATATTTGGGGAATTAGTGAATTTGTGTTGTATTTAGGTGTGATATTTTGCCATGTATTCAGCTCTGTATCAAATTTGTTTTTCTTATAATGAAAACTGTACCTAACGACAGTCTAAATTTTCCAAAACATTTTGTGGTAATGGAAATGAGATCTGAGTTTGTGATTTTATATTTTTCGAAACCAGCAGGATAGGCACAAGGCTGACGTATCGTCATTTGGAGTTCTTTGTGAAGGGCTCTTTCGGAATGTCTGTGGTTTAACCCTTTAATTATAGGGGAAAATATAACAAACGGTTCATGTAGTTTTCATGTTTGTAGCTTTTGTGTGGAAGTGGTTGTAGGTAATAGGATATCCCCTTTCTACCCTGATAAGTGTAATGCATATTACTTAAGGAAGGGATGGAGGGTAGGTGGAACGTTTTTTGAAAGTGTAAGACAGCATAATCTACAGAGACTGGGAATCATTGTTACAGATTTCCAGGTGAGCTTTTCCCCTTGTGCCACTGCCTTCAACGGAACTCCAGGATCAACAACGCAACAGTCTTCGTTTCCCTTCTGGTTTGTCCTCCTCGGATTTTCCTCATGCCCACTTCCACTCCCACTTCTAGCGCCCCTTTCCCATTTTCCCTCTCACCCCATCCTACCTTAACCCTCGAGTCTACGAATGACATCGATCTTCAACTGTCGGGGGAAGTTCGCGCCAGGTGGACTCTGGTAGTGTCACTGAGATGAACTGATACCACATTTGACTACATATAATCATGAAGTGTTGAAACTGAAATGGAACTATGCTTTAGTTAGATGGGAGTAATCTTTGTGTGTTTGATTTATTCGGGTGATCACAAGTAAAGAACCGAGCTGAACTTTTCTGTGTCTCTGTGTTTGTGTTGTCCGGTCGTTAGTTAGTCTGGGAAGGGCGGGGGCTGTGACAAGTGTAATAGGATAATTCATCATCCAGCTTCAGTTGCCAGTAATCCGAAACTGCGTCAAGCTTGGAGAAAATACTTTGCACCAGTCAACTTGACATGTGCATCTTCACGGGTAGACATAGGTTAGTGAGGTCTCTTGATGGCAGCATTTAAGTCCCTTGGATCAAGTCAGATTCTCAGCTTCCCATTCTCTTTTTCAACAACGTTAAGTGAATTCATCCAGTCTGTTGGAGTAGTAACTTTGTCGACGACTCCACTGGTTTACATCTTATCCAGCTCTTCCTTCAGTCTCTGTTTGATAGCGTGTGGTACACGGCGTGGAGGGTGGACATCAGGCGTTGTCTTTTCTTCCAAATGTACAATGATTTCGCCTTCAAGATCGTCAAGATCTGAAAAGAGGTGTTTGTACTCTTCGTTAACAGTGGTTTTGTCAACGGAGATTTCGATGTATTCTTTGTCAATGAAGAGTTGAAATCGACAAACAAGACAAGCTGAATGAGTTTGAGCTCTAAACTTGCTGGCAGACCAAGAATGTGCTGTGAAGCTGGAGGTGTATCAACAACGTGGAATACACCTGTATAAGAACGTTCTTTGTATTTGCATTCCATGAAGATGTCGCCTGTGACTGGTATTCTCTGTTCACTGTAGCTGAATGTCTTGCTAGAGCTTGTTTTTAATGGTGGTGCCTCACACATTTTTACATATACAGATGCTGGTATGACACTGACTTGTGAACGAGTGTCAATTTTGAAACGGATATCTTTCCCTGTGCTGGAAGTAATGACAGCAAACGCAGTGTCTGGAGGCTCTACACCACTGGTGATCGCATCGACAAATAGTGATGGGTCATCATCTTATTTGATGCTATGCACTACTTTTGGCTTGCTGCGACATATATTTGCCACGTGGTTGAGTTTGTGACATCTCTTGCATATCTGACCAGATGCTGAGCACTCTCCCCGTTTGTGTTCGCACCCCTCAGGTTCTGACAGTCGATGACTTCATGGTGACTGTGTTGTATTCTCTTGTCTTCCTGAAAATTCTGTTGCTTTGGTGCATGCTGCCTCTTTTGTTTGATAGCGTCTACGCTATTTGGAGTGGCAGTGATGGTCATATATTTCAGGCATTGTTGTGCTGTTTCATATGTGACTGCTAGCTCGATGGCCCTCTCCTTTTGCAAATGCTTGCTTGTATTCAGTCCACTACCTGCCATGCCATGATGAATGAAAAATTGCATGTATGTGTATGAGTGAACAGTAAGTGCGCGTGTGTGTTTGAGTGTTGTAGGCTAGAATGTGTACGTATGTCTTTGTTTGCTTGTTTTATAATTGTGTGTGTGTGTGTGTGTGTGTGTGTGTGTGTGTGTGTGTGTGTGTGTGTACGTACGTACGTACATGTAATGTACCAATTGTTCCAGTTTTCATCGCTTTGTTACCTTTAATAGACTATTCCAGTTACTATTCGTATTCGTCGTTCTTATTATTTTATTTCAATTTATTTCTTTATTTTTTATGTTTTGTGTCGTTCTCTATTTTTATGTTTCATGTCGTTAAATGGGCAGAATTGTAAAAAGGCCTTTACTGTGCCTAATTCTTTACCCATTAAAGATTCAATCAATCAATCAATCAATCAATCTCCATAGTAAGTGCATCACCTTCCCTAAGAAGTTTTTTTTTCACGAATATCTTGTAAAAATACCCCAGAAACGATTCTGCAACGAACCATCTCAGACGGTTTGTCATAATTACAGTCCTTGACAAAGTTCCGAAGGTCAGTGACAAATGTTTCAAATGTTTCTCCTTGATGCTGTCTTCTTTCTGGGAATTTGTAGCGTGAAAACACATAATTCATTTTAGGAGCAGTGTGTTCAGCAAACTTGTTGAACAGAATGTCAAGGTTTGTGCTGTCCTGCTCAGTGAGCTTGCGTGCGCGCACGTGTGTGTGTGAGTGAGTGAGAGAGAGAGAGAGGGAGAGATAGAGAGAGAGAGTGTGTGTGTGTGTGTGTGAGTGAGAGAGAGAGGGAGAGAGAGAGAGTGTGTGTGTGTGTGGATGTGTGTGCATACGTGACAATTATGGTTAATATTCTTAATATAATTATACATTGAGGCGTGTTAAATGCTTTCGCTCATTTTGATGAAGTATCTTTTATGGGGAGAAATGTGCGTTCATTATTTTAAGGAGTTAACTAAAAGTGGTAATATTGGTGTATTTGGACTTGAAAATGCTTTTTCATTGTGCTATAACCTCTACAATTTTATCAATGTAAAACGTTAGTTTAAATATGTATTGTCCTACTTAATTCTGTCGCCCACAAGCCAATTTTCATTGTATTTTTTATGAGGACATTAACAGAACTGATTAATTGATTGACTGATAGGTGAAACGTTTAATTATTGGTGGAACGTTTATAAAGAATTATGACCTGCGCTGATGTGCAGCATCTCATAAAGGTTATCGATATCAATCATCCTATCCAATTTGGTTTCTTCATCAATTGCGGTTGCTGAGAAAATGTTAATTAAGTTTACCTTCGACAGACAGACACACACAGAGACGGCGATAGAGACAACGATATCACTTTGTGTACAAAAGTGAAAAAGAAAAAGTCATTCCCACTGGAACAAAACCTTAAAATGTGATAGTGACAAGCACTGGTCAGACAAAAGTGCTGGCAATCTGAAAACGGAAATTGTCAATCACTACAATACTTTATCATTCTATGTCCCGATTATTTCTTTTAGAAATGCAAAATGCACAGTGTCACCCTCGGGTTTGTTGTTTTTAGACAATATCTAAAAATATATATATTTAACAGAAGAGTATATAGCTAAGCTGCAGTATATACAATTCAAATATAAGTGAAGTTTTTACCGATATATAAAACAGTAATTTGAGGACATAGATGTTCATTTATGGTCAACTTACAAATGTTTTAATCGCATCCAGTATCCATTTTTGTCGGGATATTTGTTTACTTTTGTTTTTATGTCTTTTTTCTCTTTTTTTTTAATAATATTGTTGTCCGTATAATCTATTACAAAATTATACAGTCGGGGAAGTGTGTGAACATTATGTGTCAGAAGTAACTTTCCTGCGTTACGGAAAGCAGTCATGAAAAAAACTCACACACACAGAGAAAAAACAAAAACAATCACTACAAAGAGAATAAGAAAAAAGAGAAGGAACAGAGAGAAGGGTACAGAGAAGACTTGAGACAGACATCAGCTGTTATTATGACGAAAACAAAGGGAACAAAATAAAGACACGGCAATAGTTTGGTGTTAAAAAGAAGCATGGTCAGAGGTCTTAAAACAAAAAGAAGGGTATATTGCAGTGTGGGTAATACTCACATTCGAGGGATGGGAAGATGGGTTGTTAGTTGGATTCCTCCCCACCACGGTATAGCAAACATTATCCACCACGCTGCACACACACACACACACACACACACACACACACACACACACACATACAGACCACGTACACACAACACACATTATATTAACATTGAATCGCGAATAAAAACAACGACAACAAAAATCTACATAATAAACACATCCAATAAATACAGTTACTCCATTTGTTCTAACGAGTCAAAACATTATTCATGATACTGCCCTCTTTGTTGCAAGATGAAATTTGCTGCCTGATTTGCATGAATAGTGACGATCGTTTCTTTGATGAACAGGATGATTCAAGATATGGGAAAAGTGCCCCAAGACTTCAAAGACGCCTCCATTGTACATATCTACAAGCGAAAGGGTGATCAAGCGTCCTGTGACAATCATCGTGGGATTTCCCCCCTTGTGCATCGCAGGGTAAGATTCTTGCCAGGGCAATCCTGAAGAGATTCATCACCCACATAGCAGACTCCATCATCCCTGAATCACAGTGAGGGTCTCGCGCAGGCAGGGGCACAAGCGACATGATGTTTGCTGTTCGCCAGCTACAGGAGAAGTGTCGAAACCAGAAACAGGAGCTACACATGGTGTTAGTTGATCTCACCAAGGCCTTCGACACCGTTAATCGGACGGATTTGTGTAAGATCCTTCATAAGGTTGGTTGCCTGGAAATGCTCATCTCACTGATCATTTCATTCCATGATGACATGCAGGCGAGGTTGCAAGAAAACGGAGATACCTCTGACCCATTTCTAGTGAAAAGCGGAGTGAAACAGGAATGTGTTTTAGCCCCCATCCTCTTTTCCATTCTGTTTGCTGCAATGCTGATTGACGCATTTCGGGACTGTGACAAGGAGGCATACATCCAATTTCGTTCACATGGCAAACTCTTTAACCTTCGACGACTTCTGGCCGACTGAAGTATTTGAGGACCTTCTGAGAGAGCTCTTCTTTACTGATGACTGTGCACTGGCCGCGCACAGCCATGAAGGCATCCCGTGCATCACGGATCGCTTTGCAAGGGCCTGTCAACGCTTTGGACTTACAGTCAGTCTTGGCGAGACCGAGGCCATTTCCAGCCTTCACCGTTGGGAGCTGCTCGTGCTCCACCACCACCTGTCGTCATCAACAACAGAAATAAAAACTGAGGACAAGTTCTGCTATTTGGGCAATACTATAAGCAGCAACGGATCTCTGGATGCAGAAGTGATGTTGCGCATCTCAAAGGCCAGCTCTCTGCCTCTGGCAGACTCTCAAAAGAATCTGTGGGAAGACCATGGCATCAAATTGCACACAAAGGTTGCCGTGTAAAGAGCTGTGGTTCTGAGTGCTCTCCTCTACTGTTGTGAGACTTGGACCACGTAACGCCGACGCATCCACCCAACTCGAACAGTTCCATCAACGATGCTTGCGCAAGATATGCAGCATCAGATGGCAAGACAGAGTGTCCAACCTACAGGTCCAGAAGTAGTGTGGCCTACCCAGCATTGAGTGTATACTCATCAAAAGTCAACTCCGACACACTGTGCATATGGAGGACAGCAGAATTCCAAAGATGCTGCTCTATGGACAACTGAAGGAAGGACAACGTGACCAAGGAAGGCCTCTCAAGAGATACAAAGATACCTCGAAGACCAACCTCAGAAGCTTGCAACAACAACACTGCTCCCTAGGAAAATGTTGTCCTTGACAGTATCAGTATCAGCAGCTCAAGGAGGCGTCACTGCGTTCGGTCAAATCCATATACACTACACCACATCTGCCATGCAGATGCCTGACCAGGAGCGTAACCCAATGCGCTTAGTCAGGCCTTGAGAAAAAAAAGAGATAAATACATAAAAATACTACTACTACTACTGTTTATAAGGCGCAAAATCTTGATGAAGTCAATTCTAAGCGCACAAGAAAAAAATGTGAAAGCAACGGTGTATCCAAGGCACAAAGACATTCGAGTGCAACAGAGCAGCCACCATCCAGGAAAAAAGGAATCGGAGAAAATGGGGTCAATCCTTGCTGGACTCCATTCCATGCAGCGTCTGTGGACGGCCTTGTGCCTCAGGTATTGGTCTTCATTCCCACATGAGGACCCACATCAGTGGATGGCCTGCCCGCCTGCTCATCCGTCGGACACGACAGGAGAATCCAGACTGACGTGTGTGTGTGTGTGTGTGTGTGTGTGTGTGTGTGTGTGTGTGTGGTCAAATAAAACAGGAATTGCGTGGGCCATAGTTGTGACAACATTTTGATAAAACAATCATTTGAAAGATTCCATTGATGATCTGCAGAATAGGCTTTAATTTCATTATTATCTGAACAAATAAACAAGTAAAATCATACTGAATCACAGGACACGTGATCATTATACTTTTCTTATTTTCAACATTGCCAGGGAAAGATCCTTTCAAGAATACACAAGAAATTATTTTGAATTTGTGTAAAATGCTGAAAAAACTTCAATATACACAACAGACCATCTTAAAGTGTCAAAAATGCAGTCAAAATTCCCTAATTTTATTTCGTAACAAAATACGTCTTTTACCTGGAGCTGTCTCGAATATCGGCACAGACATGGTGTGGACCAGTAGAGGAGGGGGTCACTATGAGCGGGGTCACGACAGTGTTGGGGGGGTGGCTGGCGGTGACGGGGCTTCCCGTTTGCGTCTGGACACCAGAGGTGTGTGGCCCTTTCATCACCTGTCCGCCTCTACAAAAATAGAAAAACCCGAACGCTGTAACATGTTCGTTTCTGCTGCAAAACAAAACAAAAATCTCACTAGATAGTCTGACTACTCAGAATGTAAAGTTGTACAGTGCCTTTTAGCAATAACACCTGTTGTCAGGCGAATGTGTCAAGATTCAGTTTTTCCAGTGGAATTCGACCACAAGATCCGTTTTCTTCCTCAGTAGGACATCGAGATTTTGTATCACAGATGGGCTTTTTTGTTCCATTACCGGCCCCTACACAATGGGTGCTACGGCCTTTGATGGGAAGATAGAGAGTGCATATTCAAAACCATGCACTTGTGTCTTTGGAAGTGTTGCTGAATTTCCTGACAATACTTGTGGTGAGTGACTGTCAAAGTCTTTCGTGTCGGCAGACCAGTGGGACTGTGGGGGAAGTACGTGGTTATGGTCCATACTAAATGGGGGACGCTCACTCTCAGTACTGCTCCGTGACAAAGTGATTACTGTCGTCAGTGGGGGTGGGGTGGGGGAAGGAGGGCTTAAGTGATGTCTTGCGTATGTTGAAACTGAACAGGCAATTCTAAACACCACCGAAGTGAATCATAACCAGTGCATTTCCTGTGGTGTTTAACCTTATGGCAAACCAACGGTGGCAGACACTGTGAAATGTCGCCACTGGGGCGATAACAGACAAGCCTTGGTGTGGCAGTGTATGGGAGACTGAGTCAGCGGCGTTGGCGGTAATGCCGCTAAAAGTGTGCAGATGAAAGGGCAGAAACATTATGCAGAAACATTCGGACTACACATGCAAAGACATGCTATTTCTTAATTTTGGTGTATGTTACTTAAGACGTGAATAAAACCTTAAAAAAACGACATGCCGATCTTGTACTCTCTCTCTCTCTTTCTACCTCCCTTTCTCTGATTACTGGGCGATAGTGATCATCGTGTCAAAGTTACCTGCACAAACAACCTGTAGACAAATTGGTCTAAAATGTCCTTTTGAACTGATCACTTGATTTGGGTTAAAAAATTTTTTTTTATTTATTCATTTTTTTTAATAATCTTTTAGGTTCTGAGTATGATTCATCGATTCGTTGGTGTTTTCTTTCTTTCATTCTTCGTTTCTTTTTCTTTCATTGTTATTGTCTTTTTCCTCCTCCTCCTTCGTCATTTTCGTATTGTTCTTCTTATTTCCACTGCGTTTGTTTTGTTTTTGATTATTTCAAAAATCATCATTGTCATTTTCTCGACTATTTCTGGCAGTGGCCCAAGACATGTTACATGTATGATCCACATAAACATCCCATCCCGTCAGCTCCGTTCTCCTTCTGATACTCGTCTGTTTAGCATCCCCTCTGTCCTTCTGTCACTCTTTTCATGACCCAGCTGTTTGGAACCAACTCCTGTGCAGATCAGTAACTCTTCTTCTTCCACTTCATTTAAGTCTTTCCAGAAAACCCACTTCTTTAAAACTAACGTAGAAATCACTGCCCCAACCCATCGTTCTCACTGTGTACTTCTTGTCTGTATGTGCGTCTGTGCATGTGCATATGTGCGTCTGTGCGTGCGTGCGTGCGCGCGCGCGCGCGCGCGTGTGTGTGTGTGTGTGTGTGTACTCGTTTTTGTAAAGCGCGTAGAACCCTATTTGGAGAATAGGCGCAATATAAACTTACATAGTCATCATCATCATCATCATCATCATTTTATAGTTGTGAGACATGGTGAAAAGAAGCTTGGAACTTATCATTTTAACCTCAGTAAAATATTCGAGTTCGAGACACAAGGCTTCCAGAGCTCTTATTCACTGACGAGCAGCTAACAACTTAGCCAGCCACCAGGAGGAATTTTGTTTGATGTCCCGTCACATATGTCTATGATTGAAGACATTCTGTTAAAGTATTTATGAATACATTTGAGTATTATCGGTTAGAAGGGGTGGGAGATGTGAATGAATGGAGGGTTGGGGGAAACTGGGCAAATGAGGGTGAAATGAGGGTGAAATTTGAAAAAAAAATTCTAAATACAATTACAGGAAATTATTCAAAGGACTTCGTAAAAGAGAAGTCGTTAAACTGACAAGCGAAACAACTGATAATGAATGCAAAAAGTCAAAAACATCAACGTTCTCAGTCACTTGTGAAGACACACTTTCGTGTACATAAGGCTTCATCAAGCTACAGTAAAAAATCATATGCTTAATTGAAAGGTTACTAAAGCATATGGACTTGACATTAGAACAATACTTGGTCCGTAATTAAATTTGATAATAGTCTGAAAGTTAAACTCAGAATTGGTCTGTGAATCGGACCAAAGTCTGAGAGAGTCAACTGACGAGGTTTCAGACTTGAATTCAAGCACCTATAAAAGTCTCTTTCTAGTATATTGCTTATTTCCTTGTATGACAATGGGCAATATACTTTTATACTATCTGTATGATTCTTTGCTCCCCTTTTTGCTGCCCTGTCTGCTTGGTCGTTATAAAGGAATCCAGTATGGGATGGTATCCAACAAAAATCAACATTTGTACCCTTCACAAATAGGGAGTGCAATAAATACCTAATTTCAAACAATAAATCTTCTCTGATTATTCTCAAGAAGGAGCAAATATTCTAAAACAGATTGAGAATCAACACAAAATAGGATATTACTTACTATCATTGGTATATCAACAAGATGATTTAAAGCCATAAGGATGGCCACCAATTCAGCTGTAAAAATTGAATGTCCCTTACCTAAATAATATGATTTTTCTGTTTTTAGGCCAGGAATGACAAAAGCAGATCCTGCACTGCTATCATCCAGGACCAAGCCATCAGTGTAAACTTTTAAATGATAATCAAAATTTTCTTCTAATTCAATTCTGACATATGCTGCTATTATATGTGGTGATTCTCCTTTTGTTCTGTCATAAGCACATATATTGAAGTTTGCTTTTGTTAACTCCCAGGGAGGGACAGGTGGCACCAGAACACGAGGTGC
This sequence comes from Babylonia areolata, assembly GCF_041734735.1. Taxonomy (NCBI): domain Eukaryota; kingdom Metazoa; phylum Mollusca; class Gastropoda; order Neogastropoda; family Buccinidae; genus Babylonia; species Babylonia areolata. Next base: position 6,761,471 of record NC_134879.1, read on the forward strand.
CATTTCATGTAAATCAATGGCTGAAGAATTTGAAATATCTGACACATATGTACGAATGGTTTGCAGATGTGAATTATTTTGTGCATTTTTTTGAAAAGTCAATATCAGACCTAATATTTAATTCCTTAAAATCATCCACTGCTGTACATCTCACAATGTATTTAGCAGAACTTAATTTTCTGATTTCTTCTAGTGGTAGAATACCCGCAATAGGCTTCTGAGGTCTTAGTATGCACAGGTACCCCTAAAGCCAGTTTCACAGCTTTACTGTCAATTATTCGCAGCTTCTTTAGAAATGTCGGCGGAGCAGAAAAGAAGATTTCTTGACCGTAGGTCAATCTTGATCTTACAAGAGATGTCGCTGAATGTAAAAGAATTTTGGAGTCTTGTTCCCAAGGAGAGTGACTTACAATTTTTAAGGAATTTAAACTTTTAACTGCTTTAGTCACTATTGAATCATTGTGTTTCTTCCAGTTTAGTTTTGAAGTAAATAGGATCCCAAGAAATTTATTTCCGACTTCGTTTTGAAGTAAATAGGATCCCAAGAAATTTATTTCCGACTTGAAAAATATTTCATGTCCTCCCCCCAAAAAATCGTGGTAGTTTTCTGGGGTTATAACCTTTAAAGAGGATCAAATGCGTTTTTTCTACAGAAAACTCAAAACCATTAGAGTGCATATAGCTATTCAGTCTATCGAGTTCACCCTGAAAATGTTTCTTACCCAGCCACGTAGACAGGGATGGTGCAGGTGCTGCCCACATCGCAGTGAATCTCCAGACCGTTGCTTGGAGTGGGCACCACAGCATGAGGCTGGAACGAACATAGCAGTCACACACAGCACTGGAACTGAACCGGAGCCTGCCAAGCAAGGACTGAAACAGTCTGCCTGAAGGGATGACTCGATATTGCAGCGCCAACTTATCGGGCTAGACGCACACTTTCATTTTCGTAAGAATTAGGATTGTGTCCTATCATGCTGTGTCGTGTTAAGTCGTGTCGTGTTGTGTGTTGCTTTGCGTTGCATGCGCTGCGTTGCTTTGTGTTGCGGTGTGGTGTGGTGTAGTGTGGTGCCATACTTTTGTATGCATGACGAAAACTTTTCCATGCAAGAGTTTACCTTTTCTGTATTAGCATTTTAATTCACTGGTTGATCCAAGGTTGAAGCAATGACTGAAACAGTCTGCCTGACAGGCTGATTCGATATAATAACAGCGCCAACTTATCGGCCTAGAAGCACATTCTAATTTTCGTAAGAATTATAATCGTATCGTGCTGTGCTGTGTTATGCTGTTGTGTTGTGTTGTGTTGTGGTGTGGTGTGGTGTGGCGTGGTGTGGTGATGTGTTGAGTCATCTTTGTACGTATGACGAGAACTTTTTTGTGCAAGAGTTTACCTTTTGTGTATCAGCATTTTTACTGACTGGTTGGTCCGTTCCATCTGAAAAGCATACGAAAGTAAAAATGAACATACGAAAACGAAACCTAAAGGACAGTCAGAGGAAATACATATCAAATGTCTTTTTACTGTGCCAAGACTGACCTGATGACACAATTACAAGCTACTGCCCAAGCAAAACTTTCAATTTTCAGCTTTTCACGACAATCGTGAAGATTAGGTGTATTCTTTTGAAGTCTGTGAAGGTAATTATGAGAATAGTTATGAAGTGTTAGAACGCTGTTCGCCTTATGAACTTTCCTAGCCAGTCTAATCAACAGCAGAACACACACGAAAAGACTTTTTAAAATATTGGGAACAAAATCACTACGTCCACAAATGTTTTAGACAATGACACGCCAATGTTATGACAAAAACTTTTTTTTTTTTACATTCTATGACATGAATAGATTTACTCACGCCTTACAGAAACAGAGAGAGAGAGAGAGAGAGAGAGAGAGAGAGAGAGAAGCGCGCAGGCCCGCGATATCGTTAAAATCTAAATCATCATGGAAGATTTTGCAGACTGACCTTGCTTTTATTTGTTGTTTTTTTCTTCTCAAAAACAGCAGCAGCAACAACAACAACAACAACAACAGCAGCAGCAACAACAACAGCAACAGCAGCAGCAACAACAACAACAGCAACAGCAGCAGCAACAACAACAACAGCAACAGCAGCAGCAACAACAACAGCAACAGCAGCAGCAACAACAACAGCAACAGCAGCAGCAACAACAACAACAGCAACAGCAGCAGCAACAACAACAGCAACAGCAGCAGCAACAACAACAACAAATACAAACCCAGATACTGCACTCACCCGTGTTACACTGAGGTCCTGTATGGAAGGGAGGACACATACAATGGTAACCGTTAGTGTCTGAAGGCGCCAACACACACTGTCCCGCGTGTTGACATGGGTTGTTAAAGCACGGATCTGTTGAATGGAAAGTGTAAATATCATGATCATCTGAATGGAATATGTAACCATGTTTCATTACTATCTTATCCACCACATGGAATAGTGCTCTGGAAAATTATTGCACATTTACAAGAAATTACTTCTACTGAATGACAAGAGAGTTTTCAACAAATGACAGGGCACGTAGAATATCATCGTGTTTTCAACTGTGTGACCAGTTTGACTGATTGCTGTTCAACAATTATCAAGACCGTCAAACACTCCAAAACTCATGTGTGGTTTCTAAGGACTTTTCCATAGAATTTTGGAACTGTAGAATCCTGGAGTACCAGAAAATTCATTAATGAAAGGTTATGGCATTATTTAACAAGTACATTCGAGCTGCGACGAATGAAATAGTTTTGAAATGATAAACGGTCTAGAACATACAGTTTACTTCTTTAGAAAAAAAAATCGTTCGTCGAAAACGTAAATGTCTCTTTGCACTAAAACGCCAATTGTCAGATCCATTGCTATCATCACAAGTATGTTTTTGGAGAGTCTCGAAAACAGAAGCCAGAAACTTTTCCTCGAGCTCTTTTCCATCTGATTCAGTCAGGTACCCAGACGCCTTATGACGACTCATAACACGTGGTACATGGAGACGGAGGGATTGACGAATGTGACAAAATACTTGGTATAAGTTTCGAATTACAGTATTGTTCAGACATTGTAATACAACATGATATTCATTTCCCATATTACATACATTTCCCATATTACATTTCTTGCAAATTCTGTTTTCTCTGTTTTCACTTTCTCTTCTTCCTATTTCGGTCTAATTTTCTTATCCGTCCGATCACCATTCTGACACTTGGGACAGGAACGGACAGAAAGAAGAGGGCGGAAGGCGGGGGAATCCTGTCGTCCCAAATGACATTTTCTGTTGTCTTTTTGTCAGTAGTGTCATAATTTGGACCCACTGATATTGTACAAGTATTGCTCCTTTTAATTTTTTATTTGCTGAGTTAATTCTTATTGGTTGGTTAGAATATATTAACACACTGACATGACATTATTGCCGCTTCTAATATTTCCCATGTGTCTGTGGGCGGAAATTCTCCACTGAGCGTGGCATGAAGATCCACAGGACCTTAAAGGGTTGTACGAAGAATCTGACGAATGCTCAGCAGCGCACTGCACCAGCAAAGACGTCGCATAACCAAGGCCAGGACTCAAACCACAGTGCCAAGGACATAAACGCTGATAATTCAGACGTATCACTTGTACAAGATCTTGAAGCCAAACGCCAGAAACAAAATTTGCCACCTGCAAGTGCAGAAACGGAATGGGAAGAGCTGGACCTGAAAATAGTCCGAAAACTTGATGTGCTAATAGGAAAGAGCACCATGGAACACAAGTTAGCCACCTACGGAGATATCATGTACGCAGCCTGTCGGGAAACCTATGGAGTGAAAGAACCAAAGACAAGAACAACTCCTCAAAAATTCAGGCGACAACGAGAAATGGACAACATCCGAAATGCAAAAAAGAAAGCTCAAGAGAAGGATGAAGACTGCTTCAGAAATTAAGAAGCAGGGTCTACAGAAACTGTGGAAGACCTGAAAGCAAAACACAGTGCCCTCAGTAAAGCAGAATCAGCAAGGAAAAAAAGGAGCAAAAAGAAAAAAAAAACACAAGACAGCTTCTTCCGAGACCCCTTTCAGTTCGCAAAAAAACTGTTCGAACGGCCCAAATCAGGGACACACAGTGGACAAAGAAACACTTGAACAGCATCTCAGGAAAACGTATTCCGATCCGCAAAGCAAGAAACCACTAGATCTCAAGGGTTTAGTTCATCCCAGGAAACCAGAGAAGAAGTCCAGCAATAAACCACCAACCCTTGAGGAAGTACAGAAAGTGGTCAAGAAAGCCAGGGCCAAATCATCACCAGGGCCAAACGGAATACCGTACCTGCTGTACAAGAAATGTCCTAAAGTCCTTGAGTGGCTCCACAGAGTGATAAGATCAGGCTTGAGGAACCTGAAGATCAGCAACCAATGGATGATAGCTGATGGCGTGTAAATCAAGTACCATCAGCCAGTTCAGACCAATATCGCTTCTGAATGTCGAAGGAAAAATCTTCTTCTCTGTCATGGCTGCAAGACTGACAAAATACCTCTAAGAAAATGTGTACCTGGATGTGTCAGTCCAGAAAGGCGGCATCCCAGGAGTTCCTGGCTGTGTAGAACATACCATAATGATTTGGGATGCAATCCAAAGAGCAAAGGCAGAGAAAAAGAACCTAGATGTGGTACGGCTGGGGCTGGCAAATGCATACGGGTCAGTTCCTCATGAGATGATCCAAGTGGCTCTCGAGATGCAACCATGTACCAACTATCATCAGGGAAATGCTGAAGAAGTATTTCCATGGCTTCTCAATGCAGTTCACCACTAAGGAATACACGAGAGATTGGATCAATCTGGAAGTGGGCATAGCCATAGGCTGTGCAATTTCTCCAATCCTGTTCGTGCTGGCAATGGAAGTGATCTTGAAAGCCACAATGAAGGGAACTGATGGAGCCGATCTCGGTTGCGGATACCAGAAACCTCCTTTGAAAGTCTTCATGGATTACACAACAGTCCTTTCAACAAAAGAGGGTGACACCCGTGAAATACTGAAGCGGTTGGACGAACTAGTTGTCTCAGCCAGGATGAACGTCAAACCAAAGAAATCACGGAGCCTCTCACTGCGTAAAGGAAAGGTAGCTAAAACGGTCATATTCACTGTAGCCAACCAAGCCATTCCAACGGTGTCTGATGAACCAGTCAAGAGCCTTGGAAGATGGTATGATGAGTCCCTGAAAGATACAAAAAGAGGAAAGGAAACCAAGCAGACAGCAGAAGGCCTGCATACCACAGACCAGTGTGGCCTTCTTGGTAAATACAAAGTGTGGTGCCTTCCAAAGCTCTTGTGGCCTCTCCTGATATCAGCTGTAGCACAGTCGAGTCAATTGAGGCAAAGATCAACAAGTACACACGCAAATGGCTTGGTGTCCCACTTGGTCTCACTGACGTGGCACTCTGCTGTCTCCAAGCAAAGCTAAGGCTGCCTCTGAAATCCCTTGTCGAAGAAAACAAGGTAGGGAAGGCAAGACTCCCCAGAATGCTCGAAGGCTCAGGAGACAGTGTTGTGAGATCAAACCAACCCAAGCTGAAGACTGGCAGAAAATGGAAAGTCAGTGAGGCAGTCAGTGCAGCGAAAGAAAGTCTCAAGACGAAGGAAATAATAGGACACGCCAAAACGAACAGACACGGCCTGGGATCGACAAAAATGGAATGGTGGTCTGAGGCAAAGGGGAAAGCAAAAAGAAACATGATCATACAGGAGACCATGAAGGAAGAAGATGATAAAAGAGTCCAGAAGGCAATCCAGCAAGGCCAGCAGGGGCAATGGACAACATGGGAAAATGTACTCCAAAGGAGCCTCAGCTGGAGCGATATGTGGAACATGGCCCCTCTAAGGATTAGCTTCATCTTAAGGTCTGTGTACGACCTCCTTCCCTCGAATACAAACTTGGTGAAATGGGGGAAAGCAGATGACCCTGCGTGTCCACTATGCCATGGCAAACAAACAGTGGAACATGTCCTCGGCTCATGCAAAGCGGCGTTGAGCCAAGGAACGTACACATGGGGGCACAACCAAGTGCTAAAAGAAATTGCACACGTGGTGAGCACTGTCCAAGAAGCACCAACCCTACCAGAAGTTCCAGTTGAGTTCCGCTCTGCAGAAGGCAATAAATTCTGGTCAGGAACAGCTGTAACATCCAAAGCATGGAAACATGCCGAAGATTGGGAATGCACAGCTGACCTACCAGAGGGGAAGAAACACCCGGAAATCATCAGCAAGAGCGGCATGATACCTGACATAGTAATCCAGTCCAAGACTACGAAACAAGCGATTCTGATTGAGCTCACTGTGCCATACGAAAGCAAAATTGAGGAAGCCCACATCTACAAGGCTGAGACGTAAGCTAGTCTAGCCAGCAGCCTGAGAGAATCTGCCATAGAGAGATTGGTGCAAGAGTGTTTGTAAGCGCATCTGCCTACAGCCTCAGGAAACAGCTGTCTCTGGCAGAGAGAGGACACGGGCTCTCAAGGCAGTGGCAGAAGCAGCAGAAAAGAGTTCCAGCTGGATCTGGTCGAGGAAGAATGAAAGTAAACTTCATAAGGATTTCCCTAAATTTCCCTATTCAAACTAGGTGAACAATAGCTAAGTGGTTAAAATGTCTGCCAGAAAAAGGTGACTCAGTCCTGAAGTGGCGACCACCCTTCAGGCGCAGGCTCGAACATGGTGAGGACCAGAAAAAAGGGCGGCAATACAAGGGCATCCAGGAGTCGGGATCTGGGTGCGGCCCGGCCTCCTTAGAGTGTAAGGAGTTAAGGGCCGAAACACTTGACTGAGGGGGGCTTCTTCTCTGAAGACCTTTCACTGTCCAGCTCTCCTTAGAGAGTATACTGATATGACTACTTGCAAGAAAATTTAAGATTGATTTTCAGATGATAAAGATGTTCCTGAAACTTTATCGAGATTCAGCACTTTCCCTAACGTGAAGCGTCTTCATAAAACTGATGGCTAGATGGGTTTTATCGATATCTAATTACCTTGCCCGGTTTAGTTTCACATGCAAATGCTGTGTAAATGTCAACGTTCAAGGATACCATGAACACACACACACACACACACACACACACACACACACACACACACCACTGTGATGGTTAGAGCGTTGGATTATCGCTCGTGTTTCAGGAGTTCGATCCCGTCGCATCTGGTGGGTTTTGGGTGGAGAGTTTTTCGATCTCCCAGGTCAACATAATTATGTGCAGACCTGCTAGCGCCTGAACCCCCTTCGTGTGTATACACACACAAAAGATCAAATACGCGCGTTAAATATTCTGTAATCCAAGTCAGGGTTCGGTACCCAGCATACACGCCCCCGAAAACGCAGTATGGCTGCCTACACGGCAGGGTGAATAAAATAATAGAATGTTCATACATGCATAAATTAATGTTACATGTCTGTATGTGTGTGCGTGTGTGTGTGACTGAAACCTGATTGAATGATACAGAAAACGAATGATAACCGCCCACTGGCGCAGCCTGTTGCGCAATGCGCTTAGAGTTTGATCTCTGGCGGAGGACAAGCGCTACAAAAGTACCCACCCATATCACCACTCACATACACTGACACAAACAACCGGAACGCGGTCAGTACACAGACACATTTTGTGCACACACTGTTGTCAGTAACAATAATGAATCACTTTATGATATTCGCTGCGTGTTGTACGCACACGAACGACATGCCATTGTTCATGGTATGGCGGATTCGACTGAATAAATCTGCTCAGACGAATGAACGCATGCTGATTTCACTGGCCGTTTCCACAAAATGACAATAAAAATAGCAATATCAACAGGAAAAGATGTACCTTACTGCTCAGTCCACTACTGTACTTTAACAATCCATAAAGTTTAGAGCTTGGTCTGTGACCAAAGATAGGCGCTATATCTGTATCAATAATACCAAAAAACGTAACTTAGTGATATTAAGAATTGTGGTGATTCTTAGAGTGCTAACCCAGAAGATGCCAAGGAGCTATTGAACCCACTACTTTGAAACAGCATAATGACTAATTTACTTACTGGGATCAGCGACCTGATGGATTGTGTAGCAGCGCTCCTCCCCGTTTGTTCTAGAAGAGAAAAAAATCCGCTCATGTTTTCTGACTCAGGACACAACACCAACAGAAAGAACTTGGTATCATTATGATGAAAATGAAAGGATTTTTTTTTTTTTTTTTTGAAAGGATATTTTTCAACAGAGTGTGTGTGTGTGTGTGTGAATATGTGTATGTATATGTGTGCGTGCGTAGGTATGTTAAGTGCGTAAGTGTATGTTAGTATCCGTATCTTTATGTGTGAGTGCGTGTGAGTGTTTACGTTATGTGGATGCGTGTGTATATGTATGGATGTATGTATGTGTGTATATATATATATATATATATATATATATATATATATATATATATGTGTGTGTGTGTGTGTGTGTGTGTGTGTGTGTGTGTGTGTGCGCACGCGTATGCACACGCATATAAGTGTGTGTTATGTTGTGTTGTGAGTGTATATGTGTGTGAGTGTGCGCGTGTATGTGTGCATCAATGCTTCACAACAAACAATGCCTGCATACTCAGATCTTCAAACGAATAGATAAACTGATAAAACCATTCGATTGGGTTCGACAGCCCAGTAGTTAAAGCGTTCATCGTTTAGTTTGGAAGTCCTGGTTTTGAAATCTAACCGTGGCTTGCAGTGGCTTAAGAAAGGAGATCAGCTTTTCCAGTTTCCCTCATCAACATATATGCAGTACCATGATCCCCGTTGTGTGTACACACACGCTCAGGATTATGTAATCGGGTCATCTTTCAGTTGATTATGGAAACGTGAACATATGCTACATGCACACCCCCCAAGGCGGTGTAGGCCACCTAAATGGGTGGAAAATAGAGGTCATACATGTAAAATCCTCTTTCGCAGGTGCACGAATAAACATTGGGGCTGTAAGCAACGAACGGAACGAAGGTGAGAAGATGCAGTGGAAGAAAAAAAACCTGCAATGAAATCAGGGCTAGAAAAAATTAATTTGCTTTGATAAAATTACGGTAAATTACCCCCATCCCTTCCCGTCCACAGCTCACACTCCCGATACCCCTCGTCACCCACCTTCCAGAAATAAATAAACCACAAGCGATGATATATAGCGAAAATAAATAAACTCATCATCCACATGAAACTTATCTGACAAATCCCTTGCGACAGTGTTGACATCGACTCTGTCGTAACTTCGGGAAAAGCAAAGCAAAGAAAGCTCGATGATGATGCCTGTCGTCGTTACAACTCACCCCACTTTGACACAGGCTTGATTCCCCGTCAGTTTGTCAGGCTCAAGCAACACGTCCGTGTTACACACATGGCTGTCTGCTGGCATTTTGAAGACGTAGGTACCGCTGGACTGTGTGGTTATGTCATCGCTGCACAACCAGTGGGCACTATCAAAAGCATGTGATCTTACGAGGCAAAGCTTCACGATGGCTATGGACAGTGTGGACACATATTCACAGACACGAGCACATACCAAATGCATGCATACGCCTCTGCATACACTCACACATGCACGAATGCATGCACACACGCATACACAGATTTCTCTGTGTGAAATTCGGGCTGCTCTCCCCAGAGAGAGCACGTCGCTACACTACAGCCCCACCCATTTTTTTTCCTGCGTGCAGTTTTATTTGTTTTTCCTATCGAAGTGGATTTTTCTACAGAATTTTGCCAGGAACAACCCTTTTGTTGCCGTGGGTTCTTTTACGTGCGCTATGTGCATGCTGCACATGAGACCTCGGTTTATCGTCTCATCCGAATGTTATAAACAGAAGTGCCCATTCATTAGACTAAATAAATATACCCATTCATAAGAATACATAACATATTCATGCCTCCTGCAATGTTTCTACCTACTCTTTTACTGATATGTATATTCAACATTTGTATAGAATACCTAAACCAGTTGCAAGAAAATTGTTGTTTTCTGGCCACTGATTTGCGTCATGGTTACAACTAATTCTGATAAATAATATACATTATAGATCATGTACACTGCCACGGGGGAAACGTTCTGTCATCATCATGCCACGGGCAAACGACAGGGAGCTGCCGATGTGAGGTCACCATAAGAACACACATCAGAGGAGATCCTGCACTGCTGGTGGTAGTGGTACTCATTTCTGCTGCTTCTGATTCAGCCTACACAGGACACCACATATTACGCTGATGACGACGATGATCGTCACGGAACCCAGACTGAGTGAGAACTCCCCTTGAGTGGAGACCACCACCCCTTCCCTCCACGACCCGCCAACACTGGAGAGAATAACACGTACTGAGACAACTATGTAAGTGAAGGAAAACTCGAAACTGAGGTCACCATGAGAGAAGAATTTGAAAGGCCACATAATCTGGGATAATTTCTGTGAGGTTCTTTTCGGATGGCAGATAAGGATGAGGATTATGATAATGCTGCCATGGAGTCAAACTACCTGTAGTGTCGGTTGGGAAATCTCAGCAACGCTGCCTAAGGTGCACTTGTAAATCAGTGGCCAAATAAAACCTATATGTGTACATAAAAAAAATTCCATGACTGTGCTCGAACCCGCGTACCCCAAGTCGTTAGTCCGCAACGCTCGTCACTTCGTCTGATTGTCTACACACTGCTGACATGAACATCTTCATCAGTGTAAGTCTTATCATTTTGTCTTCAAATTCACAGACATATTAAAGCTGTAGTCTCAGGTCTGTACCAACCAAAATTAAAAGATACCTCCTTAACCATCAGGGAAAATAAACTATTGAAAAAATCCCAGGACTCAGTGAGACCAACGTCACAGTCTTTACCCGAGGAGCTGTTACCTACTGTTTTTTTTATATGCATCATACCCACCACCTTCCTGGTAACTGTGGCTTGACAGTCTGAACGATGACGTGACAAGCTGTGTGAACACTGCATGGGATTCGGGCCAGGTGGGGAGGGCTGACGCCTGTGAAAGTCCCACCCTGAAACATCACAAACACACTTGTCCTGTTTTCATCACAATCTTCCTATTGCAATTGGACCAGCTGTAAACTGCGGAAGTTCATCCAAACTATATTGTTTGCTCACTGTCAAAAAGCGAATTTTTTTCGATGTATTGAAACGTTCTACTGGTGTGTATTGGACGTCTGAGCTACAGCGGATCCGCATTTCACTAATGTCTAAACAATTTATTGATTATACGTTTGCATATGTCGAACTCCTGTCTTTTTCATGACTTCATAACAAAAGTAGCCAACATAATCAGAACGATCCATTCTGTGTGCTCTGTCCAGAATTTAGTTTTCTTTTAACTTGAGATGAGAAATGGAATGCATTCTGTCTGAAAACCACAAAAGCAGCTATCGCATGCTAAACGATTCACACAGTGTCCGACTCTTCAGTCATGTGGCAGATGAAGAAGTTGTATATTCTCGCTGACTGAAATTTTCAGCATGCTCATTCTAGTTCATTCAGTACCTCTGTCAAGAACGCAGTTTTCTCTATTTTTTTTAAAACTGCGGACAAGAAATAGAATATCATGTTGTCTCAAAACTGCAATGTAACCAAATGCTGATCCACAAAAAATAGAATTGGTTCGCTGATGACACTTTTTTTTCTGTTACTTTTCAAAGTACTTGGGGAATTTGAAGCAATTTCAGGATTAAAATTAAATTATGAAAAATACATGCAATACACAATTGGGGAAATAAATATGATTGCTATAGTATGTTTCTGTAAGTGAAAAAAAATGCTGCAATCAGTCATTTACTCCTAAATGGAAAAACATTGTTACAAGGATGTCCAGGGGTTGGTTTACTCCAGGAATATGGCCCAATAGCACTGAACGTTGGAGGACGAATAATAAGCCCTTTTTGGAAAGACGTATTTTACAGTTGTTCTGATGTTTTTTTCACCCCGATGATGTATATAATCAACAAGATATTTTGTTTTTTGGTGTGTTTTTTTTTTACATCAAATTCAAGACTGGTGGCAGTTTTTGTACATTGAAGACTGGGTTAGAAAAAATTGTCTGTTATGAAAAAGAACTTGTACAAGAAAATGGAAGATTTCTTTGTTTATATTATGAATTTCAAGACAGAATTTGTAATCTTGTTCCTGTTATGGAATACTTTGTGTAAACTCCATTTGAAGGTTCTCAATATAAAAAAAACTCATTACAGTGGATAACAACAATCAGAATGGGTTGAATCATAATCATAAAGCTTATAATGTTATGGTGAACTAAAAACATCAAAGGGGTTTTATATATATTGGAAAACCAGCACTACAAAATGCTTGTAAAAATTGGGAACATTAAAATAATACTCGGATAAAGAACATTTTTGAAATACAAGAAATACCCAAGAGATAAAATCCTGATGAATCCTGATCAAAATTAATTATTGTGTTTATGTGAGGAATTCTATGTTGATGAATACGAGAAGGCTATCAAATAACAAAAGTAATTTTTGTGAAAACGAAAAGGACACAATCCTACATTATCTATGGGAGTGTGACCATGTACAATCATTTTGGACAGAGTTTGCAAGATACTTAAAAGAAAAGTGTCCAAACTGTGATCAACATTTTGTTTTTGATGTCCCATCATCTTGCATCGTATCAGTGGCATTACTCTCATGACGCTCATTCCTAGACTTCCACCCACAGCCAAACCGGGTTCGTATGTCACAGTCCCAGCGTCGGCAGTCCAAAGGGAACCATCAATGTTAGATCGTCAAGAGGCCACACACTAGGGGAGACCGTGCATGGCTGTTCGGTGGTGTTCAGTAGTGCCTGTTTTGATTTAGGTAACCACCACTAGGCCCCCCACTGACGACAATAATAACTTAGTCGCGGAGCCAGACTAAGTGAGCGTCTCCCACATAGTGGTGACCACCACCACATCCCTCCAACGACAGTCATCCATGATTCTGCCAACACTGAAGACCCTGACAGACTTTCACACCAACCACGGAAGTGGGGGGTATGGGGGTCGAAACTGAGGTCACCATGAGAGCAGGGCATGGAAGGCCACTGAGTTTGGGACTTTTGAGGAGATTGGTGATGATGACGATGTTGCTATGGAGATCCATTAGGTCTGGGACTGCGTGACAAGGCTGTACTCTGCGCTTCCTGTTATAATGATATCCCGGCGTTAACCAGACCCGAAAGATACAGACACTTGCAGTGTTGGTCAGGAAATTTGAGCAAAACACCCAAAGACGCATCCGTACAGTGGATGATACTCAATTGTGTGGTCACAATCTTCCCATTTACGCCCACAGTACACTCAACTCGGGGGTAGGACCTGGCCGCGGGCTGAAAAACACACCTCTGCTGGTAATCGAACCTGCGTACCCCTAGCCGTCAGTCCGCGACGCTAACCACTTCGCCACGGCGGCTGGTAAAACTGTGATACACATGATCTCAACCAAGTGTTGGTGCATTTTGGATATGACAACAAAAACTGATGGATGCTTCTCATATATTCTATTGATAGCCAGTTTTTTTTTTTTTATACGAGTGCTGAATCAATAAAGTCAATCCACACCCATAACATATAAAAATAAGAGAGGCAAGGCCTTCAAGACTCACTTGTGATACACTTTAAAAAAAAAAATCGTTAAAATGTGTTCTGTATTTGTTATTACAAAGCTTCGCGTTAAAAAAAAAGAAGAAAAAAAAAGGCCTAACCAGATTCGAACCCCGCGTGTTCGGGTGAGAAGAAACTGTCTTATCCATTACATTATCGTGGCTCCTTAACTGACGTTCTAAAATTTAACATTTGAACATACTTTTTTAAAGGGCGATAAATCAATTGCGGTATTCGCAGTGAGAACGCTGTTTAAATCATATTATTCTGATGTATCTTGGGCATTCAAAAAATCTTTAAGGGCAATAAAAATTTAAAAAAATTCTTTTTAATGGCTATCGCCGCAATCACACTGCAACATTTAGCCGTTTTCACTAGATCTAGATAGATGTACAAGTTTAGTTACACCCGCCGGGAATGTAGTACGACACGGTCAATTCAATTTCTCTTGTATGTTCATTCTAGTTTTATAGTTTTAAAGTTGATATGAAAATTTAGTATTTTGTTAAACTAATAACATGTAGAGCCAAGTACAAGTACTTCTAAACGTCGTAAGAAGTAAAAAGGACTTCATTTTGAGAAAAGTCAAGACTGGAATTTTTTTCGTTTCATCGTGATCAGTTCAAGGGTATTAACTCGCATGGTTTACAATTTTTAACTGTGAATTCCGACTGATTCTGTGGATATTTTTATGGCAGTTTGGGGCATAATCCAGTAAGTGATGAGGCATTCACAAATCTTTCTCTGAATAAATATTTAACGGTCTCCTTCTCCAACTTTCCATAACATGTTATCGTGTATTGTCCATTGAATATAGGATTGAACGGGCAGGTCAACAACTTGAAACAAAATAGCATCGTTCGCGTTCGCGAAGAATATGAGCACGCGCTTTGAATGTGTATAAATATGTGTACGCAATTGATTTTTGCCCATGACCTTCAGGGCTCTGCCAACAGATCTGTAAAGTCCACTCGTCGTATTGATTTTAGTATTTTCCGAAAAAGACCACTTGGGTGAATGAACATAGTGAAAGCCCTGTACACTGAGAGTAAAACACACAAGCCTTTTATGTATTGAGTATAATTTCAAAATGTAATGTTTAAGATGAGAAAGATCAGTTTAAAGCAAATTAAGTCCCCTAGCAGAGTAATTTCCCTTTTTTATTATCTGCACCAAAACGTTTGCAAAATAAATAAAACTTCCATGCTTAGCAAAAGAAGTTCCTGTTTGAACAAAAAATGATAATAATGACTGCTCTTGTTGTGTCAGAATATCAGATCAAGGTGCCAAGTTTAGAGAATACAAAAAATATAAATATAACAGTGAATGTAGTTTGCATATAATCAGGCTTCATTTTTAAATATTTTTTGTGTGTGCCCATTCCAGAGGTGCAATATTGTTTTAAACAAGATAACTGGAAAGAACAGAATTTTTCCTATTTTTATGCCTGATTTGGTGTCAACTGACAAAGTATTTGTAGAGAAAATGCCTATGTTAAAGTTTACCACGGGCACACAGACACACAGACACACACACACACACAGACAACCGAACACCGGGTTAAAACATAGACTCACTTTGTTTACACAAGTGAGTAAAAAAGGGCATATAAAGCTGACAAGTATTTTTTAAAAATAACTATGGAATAAAACAAAAACTGTGCAGAAATGACTGTGCAGAAATAAGCGTTATATTACATGGAATAAAGGTGTGAATGAATGATTATTGATCTGTTAATGTAAACTAAGCATTAGAATAGTACATACAATTAATTTGTGAATGAAAATCTGTTGTTTTAACTATATTGTTTTGATGTGAGCCAGGCATCGTGATATCATATAGAATCAATGTGTGAATGAATACTCGTTGTTCTGCCTACATTATTTCTATGTGAACTGGGCGTAGTAATACCGTATGGAATCAATGTGTGAACAGATACTTGAGATTCTGCCTATATCATTGTTTTGTTGGAAACTGGGCACATGGATCGATCTTTTAATGAATATATATTGTTCTTCCCGTATTTATTTTGAGGTGGAATGATTGATATTCAGAGCAATGTATTGATGTAGCATCTCAGTGTACAGTAATATATTTGTATTTGGGAAAAAACAACGTATATCCTGCCAACCCAAACGATAATCCGGCAACAAACCGGGAACGACCCCCACCCCCCCCAAACAAAAAACAAACATCTTGCAGTTTCTATGGCTAGGTGAGAAAAGTAATTCGCGATCCGAAAATATGGTTTAATCCGCAACAGTTACACCTATATAACTGGTATGGGTGGAAATATATTTTTCTGTGTGTAATCCAAGTTTGGTGTTTCCACATAAAATGAAATCTTTAAAAGTATACCACGGAACCACGGACACATATACAGACCGACTCCTACGGACAACCGAAAAAGGGTTATTTCAGAAACTCAGTCAGTTTGTTTACACACGTGAGTCAAAATCAATAACAGCACAATACAACACGTGGGTAGTTTAAATCACTTACAGCTGGTGGCTGGCTCGTGGTGGGCGCATTACCTGAATATAACAGAAAAAGATATCAGAAAACAAAGAGAAAGATGATTTTATCAGAAAACAAAGTAAGTGAAATGCATACTGAATTATACTATGCTCAATGTACCATAAAATGATATAACAATACTACATGCCTGTTAAGAAAACATTTACATAATAAAAGCGAAGCCCCAAAACACTCTCCTGAACAACAGAAGAAAGATGCAGTGAACAAACTTATCAATCAACCCACTAACCAAAAGAAATCTAAACACACACACACACACACACTCACACACATTTTTCGAAAAAAGCAAGCACCAACAATGAATAATTGATATATTTACCTTGACTGTTTACCGTGTAGCATACGCTGTCCACACCGTTGCTGCAGCAAAACCACGTTGTGAGAAAAAAGTCTATTACATACTGTCCATAAACGAACTAATAGAAAATAAACGATGTTGCTATATACCCCCAGGTGCACTGGCCACAACAAAAGTGAACACACATTATTACTTTGTTAAGGAAATGGAAGACCATCATTTCACTTGTTTCTCGAAATTCCACGTACCATACGACTTCAGAAAAGAACACACACACACACACACACACACACACACACACACACACACGTACACACACATCCTGCCAAGATCTCGCAACAGAAAAGAGTAGATATTCTAACAATTCAAAGCAAATGAGACTGCCTACACTGTCAAACACTATTCAAAGAACTATGCAAAGAATTAGAGAAGAATTCATACACACAAATCAGCAAAAATACATTCCAAAAACATATTTCGATTTCCACAACACCCCTCCCCACCGACCTTCAACAGTGCTACAGTACTGAAACCCACCTCTCATGTTATACACACACATGGCTCTGTCAGGCTTACCTTTGCTTGACGTCCACGCAGACGTGGTGTTCACCCTGGGTGTATGGTGTGACGTAGAAGGTAGAGGCCTGAGTGTGGTTCAGGACAGCGGTCGGCGTGGGAGGCATCATTACCCCTGTGATGCCTGGCGTGTGCCGGCCTGGCGTCACCTCTGGAGGACCGCTGGAATACCGCCACGCTTTCTGCTCACTTGTTCTTTTTTTTTTTTTTATTAGGTTAAACAAGCAGCCCAGCCGTTACATTTTAGAATATGTGTATATGTATTTATCTGACTGAACCCTGAAGGAGTCAACGCTGTTTATTGTAAATTGATCCATTTATATATGACTTTGGTGTTTACAGGCCAAGCTCTAGCCACTATGGTTTAACACTGGAAAGGTAATGCATGCATTTCTTTGCTTATATACTAGATGTATGTAGACCAGTTTTTAATCATTCAGAATAACCAATGGACGAAGCAATCGTCTTATCTATTCTTTTATCTATCAATGTTCATCATTTCTTTATTCATTTTATCAAGAAAACAATATTTTGAGATGTGTTTCAAATTGATGCATACCGTACGTAGAATAAAAATAATAACAACCGAACTGAAACGAGCACAAGGAAACAAATCAATCAAACAAGCAAATATTGCGAGGCAACCTAATAAAGGTCAGTTTTGTGAGTGTATCTGTGTGTGTGTGTGTGTGTGTGTGTGTGTGTGTGTGTGTGTATGTGTGTGTGTGTGTGTGTGTGTGTATGTATACACAAATGTTTCATGGACACGGAGAGAGAGGGAGACATGAGATGAAGAGAGAGCGAGAGAGGTGGGGGGGTACACTGGGATCATAAGCGCGCGCGCGCACACACACACACACACACACACACGCACACACACTTACGATGAATCGCTATGGATGTAGACAGGTAGAGGACAGGTGTGACCCACGTCGCAATGGATCTCAAAACCATTGCCAGGTGTAGGCAACACTGAGTGAGGCTGAAACACACGCGATAAAAATGGGGAAAGGAGTCCGTACGCTGTCCTCAACCTGTTTTTGTTTGCTTCTTTTATCGACTTTCCCGTTAGTTTGGGTCGATAGTTTATTTGCTGTCCCTGCTCGTGATTTGGTTGTCAGGTTTCCATGAGGTGAGGTGAAAAAGCTTGATTTTCTTGTTTAATGTAGACCAGACTAGATGTCGTTAACTGAGGAGCAATGACAAGTTTGTGTAAGATTTGTAACAGATTCGTGATTATGTATGTTTATTTGATTTGCTTATATGTGTTTATTTTGTGTAACTGCATTTGCAGTCTGCTACGTCAATGTAGGTGGCCTACCGACTAGGTAACGATTGTCCCTTCACTAGGCTCTGAGTAGTGGTCTGGGTGCTAGTCTTTCGGATGAAAAGAAAAACTGAAGTCCATTGTACATCATGCATTAAGTGCATGTAAACGAACCCACGGCAAGAATAGGATTGTCCCTGTTATAATTTTATAGAAAAATCCGCCTCGACAGTATACGAATACACTTAAAGACAATAAAAAGACCAAGAAAAAAGGGTGGCACTGCACTGTGGCAACAAACCCCCCAATGGAGGACAGAAGCCCGTATTTCATCCTGAGAAATCAATTGTAACAAAAAGTAATAAAATTTTCTCCCACTCTTCCAAACATACACGTATCCATACACCCCACTTCTACTGCCTCGTGTGCCACGCTGGTTCTGTTATAAGCACGCTTATTCTAACAAACATGCTTCCACATTAACATTACACTTTCGTTACATAGTGAGGATATTTGCGAAATACCATTATTTTCTGTCCGACTCCCATGATCCCTCACACTGTCACGGCTCGTTGGCGATCTGTGTGCGTGCCTATGTGCACCTCTTTTCTCCTTCCCTCTTCCCCCTTTCTCTCTCCCTCCTTCCCCCCCCTCTCTCTCTCTCTCTCTTCCTCTCTCCTTCACCACCCTCTCTCCTTCGTGTATATGCTCAGTTTAACTGGGCGTATGCACGTGCGTCTCTGCGATATGTGTGTGGCATGTTCATATTCCTTGAGCATTTTTGAACTCTTGAGCGAGTTTAGAAGTTAATGTAGGTTAAGTGGAAAGATTCAGCTTCGCTTTTGATGCCAAGCTCTCTTAGAGACAGGTCGCCATTCCAGCGTGTGAGCTGTTGGGTGCCGTCTGACAGAAGTTGTCGGGCGTTTTCCTTGTCAACCCCCTTCTTCCTCTGTGTGTGGTCTATTTTCACTCTGGGCCAGTGGTGTGCCTGTGTGTCTACCTGGTGACAGGTGACGGAGTTGTGTATTTGTCTGTTGTGTTAACTTAGTGATGTGACTTGTAACTTTTGTTGTCTTCAAGGAGAATTATCTATCGTGCGTTTGTAAGGTTAGGGGGATGTTTTTATCGGAAATCTTTTAATTCCAATATTTTATTTCTAGATATTTTGGGGAATTGGGGAATGTGTGTATTCTGTTAAGGCGTGTTATTTCTCTATGTATTCAGCTCGGGTTATTGGTTCAAATGTATTTTTCTTTATAGTGGAAACTGTATCTAACTGCAGTATGAAATTTCTGAAACATCTTGTAACTGAAACGAGATTGTTAGTTTGTGTTATCACATCACTGAGTTTTGTTTCTAATATTCGAAACAAGCAGGACTGACATAAGGCTGACATTTTGTCAGTTGGAGGTTGCTGTTTTTTGTAATGGGTTCCTTCGGAATGTCTGGTTTAACCCTTTAATTACTGTGGGAAATGATAACAAACGGTTCATGCACTTTTCATGTTTATAGTTTGGAGCTTTTTGGGGGAGAGGCTGTTTATAACAAGTTATGCTCTTGCTTCCCTGGTTAGTTTAATATCTGTTGCTTGAGGAGGTTGGGGCGCGAGGAGGGGGAGGGATTCTTTTGAACTTGTAAAAGTGTAGTCTACAGAGACCGGGAGCTCATTGTTCCAGATTTTTCCTGTGACTTCCCCCGTACCACTGCCTTCAACGGAGCCCCATGTTCGACGCTGGAACAGTCTGTGTTTCCCTGCCCCAGTTTCCCACTCCCCCTCCTCCACATTCCCAACATACCCTTTTCCATTGTCCCCCTCTCCCCATCCTACCTTAACCCTAGAGTCTACAAGTTACTTCAATCTTCTGATGTTGGGTGGAGTTCGCTCAGGTGACCTCTGGTAGTGTCGATGTGCTGGACTGGTGCTGCAGTGACTCTGCGACATGAAGGATTGGAACTGAATTAATTGTGCTGTAGTTAGATGGGGGGAAACGTTTGTGTGCTTTGATTTGTCATGTCTTTATTTCGTTCCATGTGTCAGTAAAGAACCGAGCTGAACTTTTCTGTGTCTGTGTTTGTGTTGTCGGGGCGTTAGTCTGGGAAGGGTGGGGGTACATGGGCAAACCAGCCCGGGCTGTGACACACACAATACATACAACCGCTCTTTCTTCTTTTATTTTCTCTACATTAGCGTGGTATTTTTCAACGTTTAAAGGTCTGGTGTTCGTTATCTCTCTCTCATCCTCTGCAATCAAATTTCCATCAATAAACCACCAAAGCATACTCAACTTCACTCTTGCCTCAGAATTAGCCAATATATGTACAAGTTTGAGGTCAACCTCGGTGGTGAACGGCAGAGAAGAAATTATCAAGGATGGCGATAGTGATGGTGAACTGAAGAGCGCAAATGTTTGAAGATATGAGGCACTGGGACTTGTTCAACAGTTGAACAGCTGAAATAGAAAAATCGCTACATATGCGAGCACTGGTTCTGTGATGCACACAATGTTTTGTGTTCCTGACTGGTGATGTGGAGAAACATACCCCTCATCGGCATGTGCAGCACACTAGTCGTGACAGTTCAAACGTTGATCAAACGATGCCGCGTACTTTCTTGAATAACCAATGTGTATGTTGGAGTGTTGTCGTTGTCAGTGTAGTCTATAGTTTTTGTTCAAAAAAGGATGCACACGCAACTTCACCGGACTATACGAAAACTGGTGAGTGATACATACTTTGCGGAGTTAAACTACACACAAAGAAGATCCGGTTTAGTCATAATCAGAGCCTGTTGACAACTAGGCGGTGGGCAGCGCTGAGCAGCAATGATGGAAGTTGAATGCCTTTGTATCGTTCAATGATCAAGAAGTACTGTACTGCTTTGAAGTTTACTGCCACTGGCAAGAAGTTAAGTGTATGCATGTTTTATCTTAGCTGTGTGTGGCCCAGCTCACAGAACGCCAGTGCCCCCCCACGCCCCCACCCCCCCACCCACATCTGCAATCAAGATCGATGACACAGAGATCAAGTCAGTCGACAAGTTTTGCTACCTGGGCAGCACCCTATGCAGCAACGGAGCACTTGATGCAGAAGCAAAGCTGCGCATCACCAAGGCCAGCTCCGCCTTTGGCAGACTCAACAACAGGCTGTAGAACAACAAAGGCATCAGGCTCGGCACCAAGATGAAAACCTACAGAGCTGTTGTGCTGACCACCTTGTTGTACTGCTGTGAAACATGGACGACGTATCGCCGTCATATTCAACAACTTGAGCAGTTTCACCAGAGATGTCTACGAAAGATCCTCGGCAAAAAGTGGCAATACAGTCTCCAACCTCCAGGTCCTAGAGAGGAGCGGCCTGCCCAGCATCAAAAGCCTGCTGATCCAGTGCCAGCTACGCTGGGCAGGACACCCTGTCCGCATGACAGACAGCAGGATCCCGAAGATGCTCTTATATGGCCAGCTGCAAGCGCTTCAAGGACACCTTGAAGACAAACCTCAAAGCCTGTAACATATAAATCGCTTCCTGGGAAACTGATGCCCTTGACCGCTCTCGCTGGAGGATGCTGTGCTCTAGTGGCATAAAGACGTTTGAAAACAAGAGAACGCTGGCCATTAAGGAGAAGCGTGAGCAAAGGAAGCATGGCTCAACTTCTGGAGACGTTTTCCCTTGCAACACCTGTGGGAAGTGCTGCGCATCCAGAATCGGCCTCTTCTCCCATATGAGGACACACACCGACAGATACACCTGCCTGCCTATTCGTCCGTCGGTCCGACGGGAGACTCCATTAAGTGTGTGTGGCCCATTTTCAGTTCTAAGTCTGACACTTTCTAGTTTAAAACGAAAATTCAAGACTGCTGGTTAAATAAACGTTGGGCACTTTTAATCGACGACGACAACAACAAAAACTGACAATTTATTCATATTTTATCATATACATTTTAGAGAATGCTAAATTTACGAAGAATGACTGTAAAGGCTGCATAATCTGAATTATGATTATTAAGCCTTTCATTCTGAACACGATCATTGGCGTGTTTGTTTTGTCTTGTTTTTGTTTGTTGCTTTTTTGGGGGGTGGGGATGGGGTGGGGGGTGGAGGGGTCTAATTTCCATTTCTGTTAACATATAGATAGTTTTGCAAAAGTACACGCATAAGAGACGAAAATAGGGCAAAACAAACAAGATTTTAGAAATGCATAAACAAATGCATGTAGACACAGCTGCTTTGGGGTTGTTAATGCTATGCTTATCATAATCAACGGAGGGATCGAGAACGATGTTCCAATCACCTACTGACACAATGGCGTGATTCTCATACTCCAATATTGTTGTTCTTTTAAACTTTCATAAAATTATCTTTATTTGGACCGCAATTTTTTAATTTTTTTTTAATTTTTATTTTTTAGCAAAATGTATTTCTTCATAGTTTTTACTGATATCATAATGAAGTTCCCATTTGTAACCTCTTCTACTTGGTTGCCTTTAATTTTAAATACAGCAAAAAAATCATTGATATCCCCATTCTGATGCTAGATATTTTTCTATTTTTGTAGTGAATCGTGCATACTGTAGGCAGTATATGACACAGGATTTCTTCCGAAATATATGCTATGTGCTATATGACCTCTTCTTTTCTGTAAAAAAAATCCTAGTTCCTGGCAGTTCAGGGACGATATCGTTATATTTGTCATGTCAAACTGTTGAAAGGTTTTGTATTTCATCAGATTAATTTCTTGATTGACATACTATCAGGGTAATTAGAACATTTTCAATTACATATCATTTTTACAAGACCCAAAAATACACTCAGAACATTTCCCCTCCACTAAACTGAGGCGATAATAGCATGACACTGGGGAACAGAAGTAGTTGACGACACCATTTAACAGACACACGAGTTTCTGTCTTGGGTGAAAAAAACACCCAGTTATTATGCGTTGTTTCACAATCGAAATTTATTAATATATAAAAACAAGTATAGCAGTTACATATAATAATACGTTACTTCCACTGAATAAACTGAATGTGAATTATCGCTCGAGAGCTAAAGTGCAGTCTGTATGGATCCTATAGTTTTACAGTTCATTATCTTTCGACTTAAGACTGAAAGAAGATAACTTAATGTTGTGGTTGTATATGTATGCTAGGGTGTGTGTGTGTGTGTGTTGATGTGTCTACTTGCGTGTGCATGTATGTGCATATATATATATATATATATATATATAATGTGAGAGAGAGAGAGAGAGAGAGAGAGAGAGAGAGCAAAGAAAGGTAAACCATTTCAAAACTGAAACAGCTTGTACAAACACCTGTTCTATGTTAACCGCTGAATTTTCGCCTCCGCTAAATTGTCGCCGGAGACATGTTGGCGGAGCTCTGCTTACTGCTGAATTGTCGCCGCTTGTTTTGGTGTGAGTCGATGTTGTTGAAGACGAAAGGTAGTCGAGAAAGAATAAGAAAGTAAGTTATGAAGAAGCAGGGAACGAAAGGAAAGTAAGTACAGAAATTAAAAAAAGAAACAAACAAAGATCACAGTAAAAGAGTATTAAAAAAAAAAATTAAAGTAAGAAAGACAGTGCATGTTTGTATGCATTTGTGCACACGAGTTTGTTGGGATAGCCCGATGTTCCCCCAATTTTTCTTTCAGCCGGGTCTAAGTTCGCCAAGGTCTATATTTCCCCAGGTCTGTGTTCCCCTGGATGGGGGTCTATATTTCCCTGGTCTGGGTTCCCCTGGATCCATGTTCCCCCAAATTTACGTTTTCTGGCTCTTTGTTCCCCCAAGTCTATATTCCCCCGGGTATATGTTCCTCGAGGTCTGTGTTACCCCAAGTCTGGAACCACTGCAATATTAATACCGGTTTTGACCAGTAACCTCCACTGACCACCACTAACCACTGCTGACAGCTGATCACCAATGATCACTGACCACTTACTACCACTGGCCACTACTGACAGCTGAATACCGATCTCTGCTGACCACCGCTGACCAATTATCACCTTTGACCACTGACCACAGACCACTACAGACTACTGACCGCCAAGGACCACCACTGACCACTACTTCTGACCGCTGACTACAACCGACCACCAATGAGCACTACTAACAACTGACCACTGCTGACCATTACAGACCGCTGACTCACTGATCACTACTGACCTCAGAATACAGCTGAACATTATGGCCACTTACCACAACTGACTACTGACAACTGACGATCACCACCCCTTGACCACTATTTACCACCAATCAACACCTCTAACCACCGCTGACCACAACTTGCCACGGACAACTACTGACCACCGGTCACGTATGAAAGGCTACTGACAACTGACCACTGCGGATCACTGACCACTGACTGCCACTGACCACTGCCCTATACTGACCATGGCTGACCTGGGGGAATATAAACTTGGGGGAACATAGCGCTGTTCCCTCACGGCGCTTCACAGATTAAATATAACGATAAAGAAACACCATGGCGCTCCACAAATTACCTGTTACAAAAGTGACCGGGTATGCTAATAAGTTATGAGTGAAGAAAATAGACACTGCGGAAGTGTACCAACAAAATAGCAGTATGCGAGCGTGGCAATTTTGCACTGAATGCAGAATTTGATCGGAAAAAAATGCACAGAATACCCCCTCCCCCCACACACACACACACACAACCCCCAAAAGTAAAAATAAATTGTTAAAGCACTAAGCACTGAGTAACCGTAGAAATGTCACAAATCAACTGAAACGTAGCCAATCCGCTGGTATGTCGTCGACCTGCGACAATTTGGCGGTTCTCTGACCCGCTGATTTGTCGCCGATCTGGCGACAATTCAACTGAGGTCTGCTAAATGTTGATTTGTCGCCGGTCCGCTGATTTGACGCTGGCGACAGATCAGCGATTAACTGAGCTCCGCCAAATTGTCGCCTGTGACAATTCAGCAGAGGCGACAATTCAGCGGTTAACATCTATCTAAAACCTACTCATGCACGTGCAATACATGAGTAACCGTCTCGAGTGGTAAACTGAACTCAGGATGTACACGTGTTTACTGGGAAAAACAACATACAACTGTGATCACCGTGAACAGGTGTGTGTGTGTGTGTGTGTTTGTGTGTGCGGTCGTATGGACTTGCATGTGCGCCTCCATTTGTAACTGATGATTTAAAACCGTGTCCTTCAACACTATAAATAATTACATTAATATATTCACTTCTTCGTCAATTACTAATAAATCAAACATTCATTAAATCAATTATGCAATCAGTTATATAATCAAGAAGTCCAGAAAAAATCATTGGGACTGTACCAACTCCTTATTTAAACAGATCAATGACGAAATAACCAATTCCACCAATTCAGTTTGTGCACAATTAAGCAAAAATTGACGCTGGTATCATTGTCATTATTTCACATCCTTTTTTAACAGAAGCCGATTAGTCAATCAACCTATTGGAAAACAATGAATTATTTGTTCTGTCACGTAAAACATTTAGCACTAGCCCCAATGTCACCAACCATAATGAAGTAGATTCAACAGCACATAAGACACCAGTTCATTCATATAAAACCGACTTACCAATATTAACGGTCAATGACATTGGCATTAGGATAATCAAAATTAAGTCAAACAAACAATACATTTAACAAACAAAGGAAAAAATAACTTGTAGCAGCAAAACCCAAACCAATGCTTGTTCTTTCATCAAGCGTACCCCGTTTCAAACAGTAAAGGACACACACACACACACACACACAAATCACAAACGCATCTTCTGTCCGCAAGCACACTGCGCCAGATGCAATATATATTTAATCTGAACCCATGATGTGCATGTGCTTTGGAACACAAGTAAGTTAAGCATATCAACTCACTTCACGATGTTCGGTCAGACGGAAACCCCTGATTCACACTCCTAGTGGACACAGACAGCTCAGAGCACAGACTGCCACAACCACCATGACCAGTGCACACAGTACCCTCACGTCACCCCTTTCTGCCGACGCTCCTGACCATCGTCATCAAACGCAACTTCCCTGTACTGTGTCACTGACATCAACCACAGTGCCAACACTTACCTCAGTCTTTTCCGTGTTTTGGTTCACAGGAACGTCAGGATCATCTGTGGTAGAAAAAAGTTATCCAAACAAGTTATCGAAACATAAGAATAGATCGGAGATTTCATATGAACGACATACGAAAGAGCATACGTATATCTCAAAATAATCATATCTAAAAGAAACACAAAGGGGAACAACATACAGATGCGAAAGTAAGTATACGAACAAGAAGTAAGAACCGACAGTTAAAATGTCTGTATCTCTCTCCCCAAGCCCCCGAACACCTACTGCCTCCCCGCCCCCTACCCCTCCGCTCCCTCCCGTAAAAAAAGCAAAAGGAGGGGGGGCGGGGGAGAGTGTTGGGGTGGGGTAGGGGGGTGGGGTGGCGGCGGAGGCAGTGACAAGATTTGATAAAGCGAACACTCGAAGTTGGATGTGCTCCAACACACATACCCACATCACTTGTACATCCTCAGCAATTCACTTATGTTCGTTTTCTTTCTTATGCTCTCTTGTTCTCCGGCTCTATGTTATTATATTGTAATGTGTGTTCACTGTATCCCCTTCTGTTGCAATCTTTATTCGCTGCATTCATGAGGGGCCACGGTCTTTACTGAATAAAAATGTTCTTCCGTCTGTCCGTCAGTCCACTCTCTCTCTCTCTCTCTCTCCCTCTCACACATATTCAAACAAATTCAAACACACACACACACACACACACACACACACACACACACACACACACACACACAAACAGACTGTCTCTCTCACCTAGTTGACAGGTGAGGCCCTTTTTGCCGACTGGACATTTGCAGGCGACGTGACTGTTCTCGTTCACACAATGCCCATCATGTTCACAGTGAAGATTGTCACATGGATCAAGCACTGCAACAGATCAGTTTCAGTTTCAGTAGCTCAAGGAGGCGTCACTGCGTTCGGACAAATCCATATACGCTACACCACATCTGCCAAGCAGATGCCTGACCAGCAACGTAACCCAACGCGCTTAGTCTGGCCTTGAGGAAAAAAAAGTAAATAAATAATAGACAAATACATAAAAAAAAGAACTACTACTACTAATAATAGTATGTGTAAGGCGCAAAAACTTGACGAAGTCAACTATAAGCGGAAAAAAAAAGAAAAAAAAAGGCGCAAAAACTTGATGAAGTCAACTATAAAAATTTTTTTAAAAATGCAACAGATCAAACAACATTTAAATGGTCTTCACTCGCGCGCGCGCGCGCGCGCGTGTGTGTGTGTGTGTGTGTGTGTGTGTGTGTGTGTGTGTGTGTGTGTGTGTGTGTGCATGCATGCCTGCGTGGGTACACCTGTGTTGCGTACGTGTGTTTCCAAAATATTTGTCTAAATCTTATAAATCTCGCCCAATACGCTGATGATATAGCAGTTTGGATGAACGTAACTTTGCGAAAGAAAACAGGCTTGCGTTATATCAACCACATTAACAATCTATATCAATCAGAACCTGACAAATTAAACATTTATATAAAAGATAATGGATTACAGTTTTCAACTGAAAAGACACAAATGATACTTTTTAATAATGGTGCCCCCCCCCTCCCACACACACACCCCCCAACAAACCCCTCCCCCAAAATTACCAATTTCTTTATCTTGATGGAAAAGAACTCTCCTACAAATCTGAGGTCAAACTCCTTAGTGTTTATTTTTCATCAAGCTAAATTGGAAGAAACATCTAGAAAACATGATATCAAAAGCAATGAAAAGCTTAAATTTTCTTTAAATTGGCAGAAAACAGCCTTAGGGTCAAGATTCAAATCATCTCGCTACTGCGCTGGTAAGATCTAGATTGACGAATGGACATGGGGTATTTTTCTCTGCTCCGAATACTTTCCTTAAAAAATTGCAAAGCCTAGATCGCAAATTGCCTTAGGTATTCTGTTTCTTACGAAAACATTACAGTCATATAGAGCTGCAGGAATACTACCTCTTAATAAATTAAGAAAGCTAGCATCGACAAAATATGTAATTAGAGCAAATGATACAGAAAATTCTGTCAAAACTGAGATTAATATACGGTCTGACCAACCTGTTTCGAAACGAGCAAAACAGAACAGAAATATAGAAACTATTAAAATTTTCTTCATACGTGTCAGATACTATTAATTAATCAATGTTGATCCACAAAAATTATTGTTGTTCCGATTATGAGCACCTCACCAGTTCCATTATGGGAATTAAGTGGAGCAGCTTTTGACAACCAACATTGTGACATTAAGAAAGATGAAAATCCCAATATTCTAGCTTCTCGAGTCAAATCACACTTGTCTGAAACATACCCACACCACTTAAAAATGTATAGACGGTTCTGTTCTGGAAAATCACTTTGCTGGTTCTGGATATACAATTCCTGCTTTGAAAATTGAAGTCATATTATACTGGAAAGGGCTTCTCAATTTTTACAGCTGAATTAATTGCCGTTCTTATGGCATTTAACATATCTAATTGATATGCCCCTAAACGTGATCAATGTTTTATTTTTTGTCGATTTAAAATCAGTTCTGCAGTCTATCAAATCAGGTTGTGCAAACATCATTTTAAAATAAAGATTTTTGATTCACTGTATTCAAATGAGAGGAACTAATATTGAAATGTGCTGGATTCCGTCACACTGTGGACTTATTTCTAATGAACGTGCAGATCATCTTGCAAAACTTGGAGCTGAAAACGCTTTAATTGCAATTGAACTTTCCTCATCGCTTATCTGAAATGTGTAATATTGTTGAAAGAAATATGCCAAATTCCTTTCTGTCTTTAGAAGTGAACACTTCTGCCTTATTAAATGCTAAAGAACTGGCAGGGCTGTTAAGAACATGGCATTTAGGTTATTACTAGATGCCCCCCCCCCCCGCCCCCCCCCCCACACACACAATATTGTGAAAATATTGAATGCATTTGCAAGGGACGTTTAACAGTAGAGCACGTTTTAACCCGCTGTTTAGAAATGAAACCTTTTTTGCCTCCAGAAATTACTTAACACGTGTTACCAGTTTCAAATGTTATTATTATTATTTTTTTTAAGTTATATATTTTAAAATGTTCTTTATCAAAGTTAGCTAGTTATGTGTTAAATAGTCCAGTTGGTTGTTTATTGTAGGTCCCCACATCATCCTCTTTTCAAATAATAATCTACAGAAGTAGTGCATACAATATTTGATTATTGATTAATTTTTCTGTCTTAATCCTGCTTCCCCTGTCTCCCCCCCCCCCTCTCTCACTCACGCCCATCCAATATGTTTTTTCTTTCTCCAATCACTGACACTCACCCTATCCATTTTACATTTTGTACTCTATCTTTTCCACATTCTGTTCTCTCTCTCTCTCTCTTTTCCTTCCTCAGTCCCCTCCCCCTCGCTCCCCCTCCACATCAACTGGACCCTTTTCATTTGAATATACAGAAATTATTTTTAATTAATAATAACAATTATCATAATGATATTAGAAATGATAATAATACAAATGATAATAATAATATTAATAATATTTATTTCAGTCCAATATCATCGCCTTAGATGAACAGACTACAATTAAATAAACGAACGATGTTTGTCTAACTGCTCATTTAGATCCACCACCACCTACCATGCTCCACGTGTGCTGGTTTAGTATGTCTGCACTCTGGACTGAACTTATCACCGGAAATTCCACGAGCTCATTTTCGTTCTCTTACTTACCAGTTGCACAGTCAGGGCCCGTGTGGGTAACCGGACAGAGGCAGATGTAGCCAGCGGTACTATCGGGTACGCACTGTCCGCCGTTTTTACAGTCTGCGTTGTTGACACAGGGATCGTCTGTAAAACAGCCGGCATTTTTGTTTTTTGCTTTGTTTTTTAACTTCAGTAGTGTTTTTTAAACTTTTTTTTCTTTCTTATAGTTTGTTGATTTGTTGATTTATATACTATTTTCATTACGAACTTTGATGGAAACACACACATTCACCAATACACACACACACACACACACACACACCACAACCACCACCACCACACGCGCAGGCACGCACCACGCACACATACACCCACACACTCACACCCGAAATAGGACTGTTACACGGTTGGACACAAATCAAAGTCTGAAGAAAACTTCGAACAAAAAATGATAACATGCGAGCATGATGAAAAGGGTTTCTAAAAGGCACTTTTTTTTTTCTCGAAAATTAAAAACTCACCAGAATAACAGAAAACTATTAACAATGAAGACTCACTTGTGCTGTTTATGGCATTGACCGTATAACAACGTTCCTCTCCACCAACTCTGAAAAAAAATCACAAAAGACGCCCTTTCAGACATCCCCCCCCCCCCCGCCACCTCCCCAAAAAAACCGTATTTACCGTTACATTTGTGGTTGTTTTTCTTTCTTTTTTTCTTCCTTCTCCTCTCACTTTTTCCAGTTTCCATTTTTTCTCATTTTACCGTTTTGTGGGTACAAATGAAAACACATCCATCAAGACATATGAATAAAGAAAGCAAGCACAACATCAAGACTAGTGTCTTACGATATGATTATTAGCTAGTCTGTGTAAGTATGTCCATAAACATCATTAAATCCCCCAAGCGTTGTGAAATTACACATAGTAGATATATAGCATCAACAATATCATGCGCCATATAAGCCTTATCAGCGCGTTGGATTTGTGTGAAGGTCTGGCATCTGCTTCTTTTTGACAGCAGATGTGGTGTAGGGTGTATATTTTGGAACAGTCCGCACGTTTTGACGCCCCCTTGAAACTGAACTTGTAGTTGTCTGTGAACATTCGTGTCATACATGTAAGTGCACACTCAGATCTACGGTTTTATTCTTCTTTCATTCACACCTCACTCGTGTCACCCTCTCTACTTCCTTCTACTCTTGTCATCCTCTCTTCCCAACCATAACCCTAAAATATTTTAAGACGGGGTAGTGTCCCCACTAAAAAAAAATCATAATTACATAATAATTCAACTGATAAACACACACACACACACACACACGCGCGCGCGCGCGCGCGATTCACATCAAATTTAGGGACTTACAGAGAAGCAGGTGTTTTATCTCTTGATGAACAAAGGAAAGCTTCAGCCGCGAAAAGACTTTGCTAAAAGAGCTAAGACGATACAGTCTATGACATCCATTAATACATTTGCATCAGACATCATTAGTGCTACGGAATCAAAAGACAAGCAAATTGCAAAAGTACCTACTTTTTCACCAGTCCCTGAATGGGAGCAGTGTAAAGCTACCTTTGACATGGATTATACAGATTTATCCAAGAACCAGTCACCATTTTTGTTAAAACCTGAAGTGCTCTCCCATATAGAAAATCAATATTCTAATCATCTAAAAATATACACAGACGGATCTGTTCTAGATGGTAATTCAGGAGCGGCTGTTGTAATTCCTTCATTTAGAATAGAAAAAAAATTAAACTATATTGGTAGACAATATTCCATTTTCACAGCTGAACTTATAGCCATACTTATGGCCTTAAATTATATTTCAGACATTCCGAAAACTGTAAGCGAAATTTTATTATGTGTAGACTCAAAGTCAGTATTACAAGCTATAGAATCTCCAAATTCAAAGAAGCGAATTGAGATGACAATGGAAATAAAACATATTATTCACCAACTGACAAAACAGGGCATTAAAATAACTTTCTGTTGGGTACCTTCGCACTGTGGGTAGACCAAGCAGCTAGAAGAGCAGCACGTAATTTCGATGGCGCAATACAACTTGACATCCAGTTAGATCTACATGAATGCATTAGCTGTATAGAAAATGTATCTAGAAATCGATTTAAGAAATTACTTATAGATTCAAATAATCAATATTACCAATGTTGTGTAACATAAAGAATGCAGCTAATCCCAAACATTTTCTAAATTCGACACCAGCAGCACATTCAAGACAAATTACAAGTCTAATGTATAGAGTTCGTTTAAATGCCTTTCGTACAAAATTTTCTAAAAATATAAAATGTATATGCGGTAAGCAAATAACTGTAAGCCATCTACTCATTCATTGTCCGAGCATAAGACTGTTACTTCCAAAAGATGTAGCTGATGACTTTTCTTCCAATATTTCATTAGCCACTGAAAAGATTTTGAATGATTATTCATTGCTTAGAATGTTTTCAGAAATTTTAAACTCCAGTCCAGTTGGTATCCTCCTTTGATGTATTATAGTTAATACTGTTATTTATATTTACATTGTTGTAGGTTAATACTTGTTGATATGCATATACATATTCTCCTTACCATGACAACTCATTCAATACACACCACAACCTCTTTAGACTTTTTCTTAAAATATACTTTTCCTCTGATACCTAACATAAACTTTTTTTCCTTTTTTTTTACACTAATATTCACATGCATTCCCTTTCCTTTATACACTACTTTACTCCTTTCCGTCTAAAAACACTTATAGCGAATAGACGTTAAACTGAAGAAAACACGATTCACGATTTAGTATCATTTCCCCAAAATGGGATATGGGGGATATAAAAAAAACAAAAACAACAACATCGTAGTCATCATCTTGACGCAAGCACACACCCCGCTTGGACACAGACGCGAGTTCCTGCGGTGCTGGGGTCGATCAGAAGGTCTGTCAGGCAGGTGGTCTGGTCAAGGTGGAATGAATACACGCCGACAGTCTTAGACCGCGCGTCCGGGCTTTCGAGAAGATACAAGAACCAAATCACTGATCAGAACCTCTCTCTCAAATCCATGTGATCATAGTCCTTCTCTCTCTCTCTCTCTCTCTCTCTCTCTCAAACAAACACACACATTCTACGTTCAAACACACACACACACACACACACTCCCACACACACACACACACACACACACACACATCAACACACGCAGGCGCGCGCGCACACACACACACTACACATACCAGCTGGCTCCTGGTGAGGTGGGTTTCTCCGTGCCAGCCAGCACGTGACAAGGTGTGTCGTCACGACACGTGATGGTGGAACCAGTGGGCGGGGTTCCGTTTGAGAACCGCCCTCCCTTATCACACAGTATTTGGTTTGAACATGTATCATTACATTTAGTGCTAGGGAATACAAAACATCAGACAATGATTTATGGTAAGAACACAACCACTTTAAGTTAAGTCACATAATAGTGTTAAAACACAATCTTATGGTTTTAACATATACATTTATTGCCTAAAAATACATTAACTTGAACTCTTCAAATTTTATGTATGAGACATCTGGTTTTAAACAAGATCGCTGTTGGTAATTTCAAATGATAACGTACAAACTACGATACACTTAAAGCTTCTTCTTTTTTTTTTTTTTCTTTTTTTTTTTACAGTTTATGTGATTCAAGACATATTTTTTGCTTAAATACAAAACCTTTAACGTAAAGTTATGAATAACCACATTCCAATAACCTATTCAAAGAACATTTCGCTTTATCGTTTTTTCGTTCATCAATTGCTGTGATGTGGGAGCTGCATATATTTTGTATAAGACATGCAGTGAAAATTTAAACACACAAATACATGCAGGTATGACACACACTCACCTCAGTGGACAGCCACTTTTATCACGCACACACGCCAACTTACCGGTGGGGGTACGGTCTGCCCTGAAACAAACCATCAAGTGACAAAACTGAAGGTGCAATTCTTTTCGTTTTGATAAAAAACACATTTCAATGAATAAACGAACGACAGTCACAGCCATGTTTCCAACTGCAATATAGTTCATGGGGCCAAATGATTGGATTGTTAGAGTTAGATCAGCTTGGTTTTTCCAGTTCGTTTTCTTCGATTCCAAAGTGAGTTGCGAGTCTGAAATCTACACCAAATTCATTATGGTTGCGAATATTGGTCTGAGTCCCAAAGATTATGTTCCATAAGCAGAGCTAACGTTTTTGTTTTCGTTTTGTTTTGTTATTTTTTCGATCAGTAAATCTATTTGGGATTCGTACAGCTATACAATATGGACAAAAGGATAGCTCCTGCACATGTAGCCTGTACGCTAACACGTGTGTGCGCAGACTTGTATCCACATGGATTTTAGCGATAGAGACACACGTGCACAGATTGATAACCCAATGCACGCCCTCCCTACACATGCAAAACAGTCAAGTCAATGTCGTTCTTGATTCAACTTACGATCGTTTTTTCGTAATTTTAAACGATTTAAGTCACTTATTTTCACAGTTGTAATTAATTAAACTGAGTGACATGTCAGCCAAGCAGATGGGAAGCATTCTTAGTTAGGCAAAGTTGGTTCAAGCTAGCAACTAACCAAACAAGCAAAGAAGCGACTGAATGGGTCATAGATGAGTGAGTGAATCTGTTAGTACGTAAACAAGCAAACGACCAAGCGAACAAACAAGCAAGCAGGCAGGCCTTATTTGGTAAATCATATTTATGCAAGCATTTTATGTAGGTCATCCTGCATTAAGAAATATTAGAATGAAAAGACAGCGGTGAAAAAATAACTACCTGTATTTGGGTCAACGTCCACCACATAGCAGACAGTGTCAGACGTACTGCTGAAAAAAAAAAAAAAAAAAAAGAGAGAGAGAGAGAGAGAGAGAGAGAGAGAGAGAGAGAGAAAATGAAAAAGGAGAGAAAACGAAAGGGTAAGTGGATAGGCCAACATCTACACCACTCCCCTTTCCTATCACTCTCTCCTCTTTATATACATAAGCAAGAACGTGATACCCATATACTCACGTGCGCACGCAATCACACATACACACACACACACACACACAAATGCTTTCAGACCGCATTACATGTTGCCAGATTTCAAGTTAACGTTCAAACAGACACGCAAGTTTCAGTGGTTATCCTTGGTCCATATTCATCGTATTATGGTATGAAGATGATCGCTCCGAGAAAAAAAGGAATGAAGACAGTGGTCCTATTGTTTACCGCTGTTCTTTCCTTCAGTTTTACTCTCCAATCCTATTGCTAAAATCCACATTCACAAAAAAATCCACACTACTCTGCTCTAGACAAATACCACACCACACCCCTATATCCACACATACATCACATCACTCGCTTCCACGTGTCCACAAGCAGACAACTGTTATCCTTACCCCCAAACAACAATCAATACTGTTCTAATCTCTTACAGCTGTTCGGGGAGGATATCTGATAAAAACAATTGTATTTTGCAACAAAAATAAAACTTAAACACCATCAAAATGCATTTCATCTGTCATAAAAGAGAAAATAAACGATTACATGATGTCACATTTTGACACATTCCGCAATTTCAAACATACCCTCCTCATTGATTTCAACAAGTTAGAAATGGGTATAGACTGATTTCGGATTTAACGTTTGTTAATCAATCAATGTCGAATCTACAAATCTGGGGCCAGGCACTGATGATGCCATAATAAAACGAAAACTGTTTCCTATCACAGTTACGATAGTATATAATCCACGTGGCATCTACCAGTTTCAGTTGGTGATTCTTGTCTGATGCACCTAATACAGATTACGAATCGATGTAACTTTCAGGTGGATTGAGGTTACGCTCACACTAAGCCCAGTCAGTTGCTGACAGCAGCTGGCCTGAAATTTTACGCTCGTCATTTTGCGCTTTCCCGCCATGTATACCCTATGCCGGCGGTAAGTGTTCACACTGACCACCGATCCATCAACAGCTACCACCATGCCAGGTTTTTGATTTGTGTCGTGCACACAAACAACACGGATGGCTGGTCCAAGGGACGGAACTCTTCAATGACAGCAACATCGTGAATCCCAATAATGTTTGTTTCTTCCGTCTGGAGAGCGCCGTATTGTTTCAATCTGACAGCAACTGGCTCTGTCTGACTGAAGTATGTTGCTGTGTCAGGCTAACGGCAACTGACTGTCACAGCAACAAAGTTGGGCTTCATGTGAACGTAGCCGAAAATGCATTTTTCTTCGATAACTGGTTTTGAATTTTCTATAAAACACACACAAACACACACACACACACGCACGCACACACACACACACACACACACACACACGCACACAAAATACACAGAAACACATATACACTCGCACACATAAAAATGAATAACACAAAAACACAACCAAACATAGAAACACACACACGTACATACATACGCAGAACACTGACAACACACACACACACACACACACACACACACACACACGCCGAATACACATATGCATACATATACACAAGCTCACACACACATAAACACAAACACACACAAAGAAAAGAAAACACACAAAGAGAAACTCTCACAACACACACACACACACACACACACACACACACACACACACACACCTGCCGTCGCCAACATCCACACAGACGTGCTGTGTGCCCGTCTGCTGTCGAGGTGTGACAGTCAAATATGACGTCACCGTATCGGCCGGCACCCCAGTAGCCGTTGGATGTGTTAAGTCAGCGGTCAGTCCTGGCGACACCAGTCTCGTCCTGACCGTGGGATTGGACCTGGCCAATCAGTCATGCACATGTCGTGTAAACGCGCGCGCGGTGTGCATACGTGTGCGTGCGTGCGTGGGTGTGTGCGTGTTTGCGTGCAAGTGTGTGTGTGCGTATTTGTGTGCGTGTGTATATGCTTCCCTGTATATCTACTGCAATCACGGGGGATGATCCTGAGGATGTGGGGCCGTCCTCAGGATCACATCCTCAGGATCACCCTCCCTCCTCAGTGCAGATGGGAATACCTAGATCACCGAGAAGGAGAAAATTCTCGAACGCTGGGCTGAGCACTTCAACAGTGTCTTAAATCGCCCTTCCTCCATAAATGATGAAGCCATAGACCGTCTCCCACAAGTCCCCATCAACGAAGCACTGGACGATCCGCCAACACTTCTTGAGACCCAGAAAACAATCCGTCTGCTATCCAGTGGCAAAGCACCTGGCTCAGACTCCATACCAGCAGAGGTCTATAAGGATGGAGGCACTGTGCTGACTGAGAAGCTCCATCAGCTGTACTCACTCATGTGGAAAGAAGAGACGATCCCCCAGGATTTCAAAGATGCATCTATCATTCACTTGTACAAGCGAAAGGGGAACCGGCAAGCCTGTGATAACCATCGGGGCATTTCCTTGCTCTCCATCGCAGGCAAGATACTTGCCAGGATCCTACTAAACCGCCTCACAGCACACCTTGACCAAGGTCATTTGCCTGAGAGCCAATGTGGATTCCGGAAAGAGCGCGGAACCACTGACATGGTGTTTGCTGCAAGGCAGCTGCAAGAGAAATGTCAGGAGCAAAATGCTGATCTGTTCTCCACCTATGTCGACCTCACTAAGGCCTTCGACACCGTGAGTAGAGAGGGACTGTGGAAGATCATGGCCAAGTACGGATGCCCTCGGAAATTTATTTCCTTGGTCAGCCAATTCCATGAAGGCATGCAGGCTCGAGTCCAGGGCAATGGCGAAACATCTGCTCCTTTTCCTGCCACAAACGGTGTCAAGCAAGGCTGCGTCCTGGCTCCAACACTGTTCAGCCTCATGTTCTCTGCAATGCTTACTGATGCCTTCGGAGACGGCGATGTTGGAATCGGCCTAAAGTACCGAACAGATGGCAAGATGTTTAACCTCAGAAGGCTTCAAGCAAAAACGGTCATGACAGACATCATCAGAGACTTTTTGTTTGCTGATGATTGTGCCCTCAACGCTGGATCTGAAGCTGACATGCAAATCAGCGTCGACAAGTTTGCCACTGCCAGCAGGAACTTCGGCCTTACCATCAGCACGAGGAAAACTGAAGTTCTCCATCAGCCAGCCCCAGGGAAACCCCACGTTGAGCCCAACATCACAGTCAACGGTCAGAGACTCAGTGCGGTGGAGAGGTTCACATACCTTGGCAGCACACTGTCACGAAATGCGACCATCGACGATGAAGTGAACGTCAGGATTGCAAGAGCAAGCGCAACCTTTGGTAGACTCTATGCAAATGTCTGGAACAGAAGAGGCATTGGTCTTGAGACCAAGCTAAAGGTCTACAGAGCAGTAGTTCTCCCCACACTACTGTACACCAGCGAAACTTGGACAGTGTACCAACGACACGCCAAGAAGCTGAACCACTTCCACACAACATGCCTCAGGAAGCTACTGAACATCAAGTGGCAAGACAGGACCCCTGACACGGAGGTGCTTGCAAAAGCCACCCTTCCCAGCATCTTCACCATCCTGATACAGTCCCAGCTTCGCTGGGCTGGACACGTGGCGCGCATGCCAGACCATCGGTTGCCCAAAAGGCTCTTCTATGGCGAGCTGCAACAAGGGAAGAGATCACACGGAGGTCAGAAGAAGCGCTTCAGAGATACTCTGAAAGTCTCTCTGAAAGCGTTTGATATCAACCCTGACTCCTGGGAGGAATCTGCAGTGGACCGTGACAAATGGCGCGCTGCTGTGCACAAAGGCGCCAAGTTGTGCGAGGCCAACAGGACTGCTGCAGCTGTTCAGAAGAGGCAGGCCAGAAAGTCACGGGCAAACAAGCTCCCTGACAATGATATGCCTGTCTTTGTCTGCCCCAACTGTCAGCGAACATTTCGTGCGCAGACTGGACTATTCAGCCATCTGTGCATTCACAGATAGATTCATGAGCATTCCCCCCCCCCCTCCCACCACCCTCCCCCCATCCCCCAGCTGGATAACAACGATGGTCATCATCGATCTCGATGGAAACACACCACCACTGCAATCACGAGTATGTAATGTCCCATTAAACAAAATTCCTCCTTCTCCTCCAAACACACACACACGCACACACACACACACACACACCGTGAGAAACACAACACAGCACAACACAGCACAACACCACACACACACACACACACATACAACACGACACACACACACATACACACACACACACACACACACACACACGCACTACTCATGCGCGCGCGTACGCACACAAACACAACACACACATGCTTTCATCTGGAGTACATGAGACAGGATGTCATGACAGGGTCCACCCACCCGGTCATTGTAACGGGCACCTGGCAAGGCACGTTCAGTCGGCATTTAATCACGTGGCCGTTGCCAAAGGAAGGGACCACCACATGGGGCTGTGAGGTAAAACGGAAAATAGACTCTTACACTCTTGTTGCTGTTTTTAAGTGTTATGGTTATGATTATTGTCATGATTGTTATCAATATTGTTGACATTATTGTTGCTATTATTATTATCATAATTATCATCATCATCGTCATCATCATCATATCGAACAGTAGTAGTAGTAGCAGTAGTAGTAGTAAAAGTTGTTGGAGGAGGTGAGGGGAACAGTTGGATGGGGGTTTGTGTATGCTTATGTATTCGTGAACAGCAATAATTTAGGAAGTAAGAATGTTTGTTTTAAACTCGGCATACTACATGCACGCACAAGAAATAAACACGACATATAAGAAGAAATTGAACAAAGTGTAATTTCGTAATCGACCTGGACAGGCAAATAAACACAAGTAAACACACAAGAAATTCAGAACATTATCTCACTCTTGTATGGTCTGCACCTGGGTTGACAGGCAGGTCTGCGTTAAAATCTGTGGAGTTAAATAAATAATAATGTCAATCAAACATAACAGTGGCACTAGCTAGTACCATAAATAGTAGCTACAACAGTAGCAGCGCTGCTTGCTAAGGTATTCATAATTGGCTGTAGTAGTGCCACTGTAAATAATTGGTCGTTCACACACACACGCACACACACACACAGAGCCTTCCCCCCCCACCCCTCAGAAAAAAAAAGATCACACGACACGAGCATGCGAACGTGCAAACGCACATAATTATGCCAAAAGAGTGATAAAACACAAGATCTGATTTTACATACAAATATGTATATATACTTCAATGGAAACATAAAACTAAAGAATGGCGAACATACATTATGCATAAATTAAAAAAAACAAAAAACACATTCGAATATAAACATGCAAGCATAATTATACGGTGTACACATACTTCATGAATTCAAATTAGCTAAATGAAAATGCACGAGAAACGATCAACGTATCAATTACATACATAGATATATACACAACACAACTTACACACACTATACATACATACATACATACATATATATATATATATATATATATATATATATATATATATATATATATATATATATACACACACACACACACACAGAGAGAGAGAGAGAGAGAGAGAGAGAGAGAGAGAGAGAGATACGAATTCGAAAACATCTGTTTATCCGCATAAAAGGGCAAGATTCTTAACATATGCATGGTCACACATACTTTACAGTAGACTCATCCACCAATGGGTGCAATAGCCGAGTGGAAAGCGTCGGACTTTCAATCTGAGGGTCCCGGGTTCGAATCTCGGTAACGGCGCCTGGTGGGTAAAGGGTGGAGATTTATTCCGATCTCCCAGGTCAACATATGTGCAAACCTACTAGTGCCTGAACCCCTTCGTGCGTATATACGCGCAGAGGATTAAATACGCACGTTAAAGATCCTGTAATCCATGTCAGCGTTCAGTGGGTTCTGGAAACAAGAACATATCCAGCATGCACAAACCCGCCAAAGAAGTATGGCTGCCTACATGGCGGGGTAAATAAACAAAACGGTCATACATGTTAAATGTTACACGTTTGTCTGAGTGTGTTTGTGGAAGTGCCAAATCTGAATGACTCAGAAAACAAATGATGAGCGCCCAGTGGCAGTCGTCAGTCGGCTCTAACCAGGTAGGGAGCCTGTTATGCAAATGACCCCGAGTTTGTAAAGCGCTTAGAGCTTAGTCTCCGACCGAGGATAGGTGCTATATATGTGTCCATATCAAATCAAATCAAAACCAGTCCCTATCCCAATCCGCCGTCCCTCATTCGTCAGGTCACTCACACACACACACACACACACACACACACACACGTGTAGGAAATACTCACCACTGCTACAGGTGTCTCCTTCTGTGCCGAGGCGGCACTTACAGTTGCTCTGTCCATGTGCTTCCACGCAGATTGCTCCGTTTTCACAGTGGATTCCAGAACACACCTGAGGGACTACAACCAAACTCTAAATGATGCATTGCAGGCTTTGGAAATTGCATTCTAAACCTAAATAGTGCAATACCGCCACAGGAGACTGCAATGAAACCCGACACAATATATATATAATAAATTTAAATATATATATATATATATATATATATATATCGATATGGAACTCTAGGGAGAGCTGGACAGTACAAGGTCTTCAGAGAAGAAGCCCCCCTCAGTCAAGTGTTTCGGCCCTTAACTCCTCACACCAAGGGGCCCGGGCTACACCCAGGTCATGGCTCCTGGATACCCTTGTATTGCCGCCTTTTTTTTCTTTTCTTTTTCTCCTGGTCCTCAGCAGGTTCGAACCCGCACCTCCAGGGTGGTCGCCACTTCAGGACTGAGTAACCTTTTCTGGCAGACGTTTTAAGGACTGAGCCATCGTACGCCTAGTTTGAGTAGGGAAATCATTCCTCCTCGACCATATCCAGCTGGAACTCTTTTCTGCTGCTTCTGCCATCGCACTTGAGTGCCGTTGTCCTCTCTCTGCCAGAAATCGACGGCTGTTTCATGAGGCTGTTGGCAGATGCGCTCACAAACCATCTTGCATCAATCTCTATGGCGAGGACTTTGGCTAGGAAGCCAGATTCTCTCAGGCTGCTGGCTAGACTAGCATACTTCTCGGGTTTGTAGATGTAGGCTTCCTGCATTCTGCTTTTGTATGGCACAGTGAGCTCAATCAGAATCGTTTGTTTCGTTGCCTTGGAGTGGAGTACTATGTCAGGTCTCATGCCGCCCTTGCTGATGATTTCCGGGTGTTTCTTCCCCTCTGGTAGGTCAGCTGTGCATTCCCAATCTTCGGCACCATCCAGCAGCCCATGTTTCCATGCTTTGGATGTTACCACTGTTCCAGGCCAGACTTTAATGCTTTCTGCACAGAGGAACTCTACCAGAACTTCTGTTGGTGTGGGTGCTCCTTGGACAGTGCTCACCACGTGTGTAATTTCTTTTAGCACTCGGTTGTGCCACCATGTGTACCGTCCTTGGCTCAATGCCGCTTTGCATGAGCCGAGGACATGTTCCACTGTTTGTTTGCCATGGCAGAGTGGACACGCAGGGTCATCTGCTTTCTCCCAGCTCATCCGTTTCCAGTACGAACTAAAATGACAAAATGTGAGTGAGTGAGTTTTGATAGTTTCAGGATTTGTTGGTGGTATTTTTCACTGTGTACTATTTACGATTGTGTGCTATGACTTGTGCGTGCGCGTGTGCTTGTGTGTATTGTGTGGGGGGGATGAATAGTTTTCAATGATGTTTGGTATCTTGTGTTCAATTTTTCCTTTTTGATATTTACATGTGTTCTGTTTGTAAACGCCCAGGGCGTATTTTCAAGATTAGGTGTAAATGCTCATAATAATAATAATAATCCTAATAATAATTTCATCAAGAGGTTGTACACAGATCTTAGGATGAAGCTGATCCTCAGAAGGGCCATGTTCCACATGTCGCTCCAGCTGAGGCTCCTTTGGAGTGCATTTTCCCATGTTCTCCACTGCTCCTTGCTGGACTGCTTTCTTGACTCTTTTATCATCCTCTTCCTTCTTGATGTCCTATATGACCATGTCTCTTTTTGCTTTCCCCTTTGCCTCGGACCACCATTCCATTTTTGTCGATCCCAGGCCGTGTCTGTTCGTTTGGGTGTGTCCTATTATTTCCTTTGTCTTGAGACTTTCTTTCGCTGCACTGACTGCCTCCCTGACTTTCCATTTTCTGCCAGTCTTCAGCTTGGGTTGGTTGGATCTCACAATACTGTCTCCTAAGTCTTCGAGCATGCTGAGAAGTCTTGCCTTCCCTATCTTGTTTTCTTCGACAAAGGATT
The DNA here is from genome assembly GCF_041734735.1 of Babylonia areolata. Classification (NCBI taxonomy): domain Eukaryota; kingdom Metazoa; phylum Mollusca; class Gastropoda; order Neogastropoda; family Buccinidae; genus Babylonia; species Babylonia areolata. The sequence continues at coordinate 6,804,739 of NC_134879.1, forward strand.
TCATAGGTTGCCTCAGCTTTGCTTGGCGACAGTAGAGTGCCACGTCAATGAGACCAGGTGGGACACCAAGCCATTTGCGTGTGTACTTGTTGAACTTTGCCTCAATCGACTCGACTGCGCTACAGCTGATATCATGTATCAGGATAGGCCACAGGAGCTTTGGTATCAGCATAGACTGTAGGCACCAAACTTTGTATTTGCCAAGAAGGCCTCACTATCTATGATATGCAGGCCTTCCTCTGCTGTCTGCTTGGTTTCCTTTCCTCTTTTTGTATCTTTCAGGGACTCATCATACCATCTTCCAAGGCTCTTGACTGGTTCATCTGACACTGTTGGAATGGCTTGGTTGGCTACAGTGAATGTTACCGTTTCAGCCACCAATCCTTTACGCAGTGAGAGGCTCCGTGATTTCTTTGGTTTGAAGTTCATCCTTGCTGAGGCAACTAGCTCGTCTAACCGCTTCAATATTTCACGGGTGTCACCCTCTTTTGTTGAAAGGACTGTTGTGTCATCCATGAAGGCTTTTAAAGGAGGTATCTGGTATCCGTTGCCAAGTTTGGCTCGACCCAAGCCCCATTCATTGAGGCCCTCAAGATCACTTCCACTGCCAGCACGAACAGCATTGGAGAAATTGCACAGCCCATGGCACATGTGTATGGTGTGTGTGTGTGTGTGTGTGTGTGTGTGTGTGTGTGTGGTGATATCTCAAACTGGTGGAGTATTTTAACCAGACGATGCACGAACGATACTACGTTATTTCTAAGATGACACGCACGCACGCACGCAAGCAAACACGCGGAAAGGCAGAACAGGACAAGTACCATGCCGACAGTCATCTCCTGTGTAGCCAGACTGACAAGAACACCTGAAGCCATTTGGGTTCTGGTCCCTGCACACCGCCTGGTTCAAACACCGCTTGGAGGCACACGTCTCCTCTGCAAGCAGACACGTCCTTCAACTGAAATTGCATTCAGAAAAACCCCATCAATTCAAACATCAGTTTCAGTGTCACATGCCGTTAGAGCATGCGAACTGATCATGTACGCGACACCACATTGATTCAAAGCACCCCTAACTGTGACCAGATAAGACATAAAACCTCAGCGAGGCTTCAACACAAAGCTTCGAAATCTTTAGGTTTCAGCTCAATGGATCTGAAGCATTGAAATTTAAACACACACGCACGAAATTTAGAGACAAACAAGTACAGTAACTCTTCACCCGTCCAAGGGTACACAACTGCTAGCCAATGCTGCTCAACGCTTCCTACCAGGTGAGGAAGATGCATGGAGGAACAAAGCCAGAAGCGAGGGACAGTATAACGATGCCGGACAGTGGGACAGTTCACGGCTTTGTTTCTGCTTAACGCAAATGCATTATCAGACGCCCTCTCCACGCTCCCAACAGCCAGAACTCCACACAGTGGAATTTGTTATGACAAATATATATATATATATATATATATATATATATATATATATTACCTGTGCGCAAACTGAGGAGAAGCGTTAACTCTCTCCATACGAACGGCGAAAGAGACGACGTTAACAGCGTTTCACCCCAATTACCATCATCAAAATATTGCAAGAGAAAGGCTCTTATACTGAAGAGGTGAATGTTGACAAAGAATACCACAATTCTGACGATGGAAGCTAAAAGGTTGGGTCATTCAAACACCCACTGGACATCCGAGGGGTCTGTGTAGAGAAGAAGAGAGGACTGGCCGTACTGAGTGAGTTAAAGCAACGATGGCTAGTTACCGATAATAATGCATGTTTGTTTTGCACCCTTTCTCTAAGAGCAGACGGCGCTTTACATAAAAGGAAAGGTTACCAATTCCATGAATCACCCATGACCACACTTTCCATCTCTCTGTTTCCCCCTCCCCTTCTCTCGTTCCTCATACATGCAAAGTGAGTTGGCAGGCATGGGGCTGTGTTGGAGAAGTAGGAAACCGATAGTGTCTTACAAACAGGTTTTGAATAGATACGGTTTTAGTGAAGAGAAAAAAGCAGAGACGGAGTCAGATAAACAAATATGATGTGGAATGCAGTTTCAGATATCAGGAGCAGCAAAGGCTGAGGAAAGAGCGTTCAAAACAAGTTCTTGCATTGACACGAGGAATTTTCAGAAGTCAGAGGAAGGGCGGATAGTTCTTTGACTAACAAGAGCATGAATTATTTTGAATGTTTGATGCTCTTTCAGACATTAAGTCTGTAATTTCAGAAAGAAAGAAAGATAGAATGAAGAAAACGTCGAGATTGTAAAACGAGGTCGACAATAAGGATACGCTCAAGGAAAAGAGAAAGAGTAAATAAAGAGATAAAGAAAGAATGCAAGAAAGCACAAAGAAAGAAAAAAGGCAGAAGGAAAGAAAGAAAGAAAGAAAAATATTTTCTTTTAAAGAAAGAAAAGAGGTCAAGAGAGAGACAAAGAAAGTGTAGAAGTGGTATTTTTCAGCCGACCAGTTGGTGTGACCATTGTAACGGGTACAAGCACAATGTGGCCACTGTAATTGGGTACAAGCAAAGCACAATGTCAATTGTGTTGTTTCATATTTTGTAGGTCATCGTAATGGGTACAAGCACGATGTCAAATGTGTTTCAAATTTTATATACCATTGTAACGGGTACAAGCACAATGTCATATGTGTTTCATAATTTGTAGGCCATCGTAATGGGTACAAGCACGATGTCAAACGTGTTTCATATTCTGTGTACAATTGTAATGGGTACAAACACGATGTCAAGAGAGTTTCATAGTTTGCAGGTCATTGTAATGGGTATAAGCACAATGTCAAAAATTAATGTGTTTTTATTTTGTTTTTGTTTCATTTTTTTTTTTTAGATATGAAATAATTTTATGCACCCCCAAGGAGTTGCCTTTTATAGCGAAAGAATTTATTCACACACACACACACACACACACACACACACACCAAAACAGTAAATGACTTCATAGGCCAGGGGATTTAGATTCAAATTTGCGTTAGGTCCAAATGTGAGCAACAAAACCGTTCTTTTTACGACAAAATAGAATAAATCATGCTGATCACACTGATATCAAGTTTACTACTATAGGGGGGCGGGAACATAATCAGATTTGATTTTTAATGTCCAGAATCGTGTGTTTTTAATACTTCTGCCCGTGTGAGAGCGCCTTACGAAGAGTTGCAAGCCAAGTACATGCGAGGGTTACGCAAGCGCGGTAAGGGGTCGCCGAGGAAAGCGTTCAGCGCGGTACAGTACATGTGACTGACTGTTGCCACGCTGATGCTGATCTGTGGGCAAACACAGCGGCAGACACCAAATTCTGAACATAAAGCTAGTAAGAGAGCTCTTTGGAGTCAAAAAGAAACAAACGTTTTCAATTTCATGTATTTAATACTAAATTGGTAGAAGACACAAATTCGCTTTATGAATGTTTTCCAGTTTCTTACCAGTCATGACATATAAAGAATGAAACTGGTATCATACCGACTGCAAAGGTGAATTTACGAAGGCAGCACGGGATCATTTAGTTCGCAAGTACAATTTTGTTGACATTTTAAGCAATGCACAACTTGGATATACTTCATGCTCTGCTTATTAACGTGTGGAATATAAATATCTAAATATGTGTTAACCAGGTTTGTTTCAATGAACATTATCGGCGCTCTGTCCAGACAAGTAATTCGAAAAGTATGGAAGGCAAATGATGGCAAAATTGACCAACATCATATCTTGATGTGAAAGGAACGGTATAAAAATACATATTTTTCTTTGGAAATGAACCGGTATTTGCAAATGTGACTCATGAACCTTGGCGCAGTAGACGTCAATTTAGCATGGGATATAAATAATAATCATAATAATAACAATGAATCATAAATTTTATTAATGATTATGTAAAACTTTGTTGTAACATGTGTAACACTGAATCCAAGTTACCTGAACTAATTTTCCCGACACAGATGTTTGAATTACTGGATTTACAATAATGATAATAATGAATCTATCCTGCCATCCTTAACCCATGCAATGAAATCAAACAAAGTCAGTGCAAAATTATGTATTTTATTAATGATTACCTAAAACCTTATGACATATGTAATATGGAACCCAAAATACCTAAACTAACTTCCCCACCCTGGATGATTTTATTTTTTTCAGAAACACAGCAGGCACTCCATTTTCACATCAATTCTCCCCAGTGTCTAACTGTTAAAAGTACTACTGTTCATCTTCTTATGAAATGGGAATAGTATAATTAATATCACTTGACAAAAGTTATCCTCTTTATCTGAAGAATTGTTATAAAAACACCGGATTCTTTGTATCTTTTTATTCGATCAATCAACAGAAAACTGATTATCTTTATCCTCACAGTGAACAAATCTGAATGATTACAGACTTCATCTCAAGCACTACTAAACGTGAAATGCTTCAAACTTAATTAATTTTAAGAAATTACTTTCACAATCAATGTATAGTTTGATTTTTCAGAACTTGTGTGATGTAAAATGTGGCTGTTCTAATCAAATTCTGCAAAACAATAAGCAAGTAGGGACTGACGTGTTTCGGATCCGATTTTTTTCATTCCACACTTTGTCTGTCACGTGAACTGATAATACATCATTTCGTGATAAAACTTCACCAGACAGCAAAAGCCAGAATCAAGGTAATTTAAGGGGGTGATTTTCTACTTTGAACTTTGCTGTTTGGAACTTCTGATGCAACAAGTCTTCAACTGAAAGCAGTCTTATCGAACTACATGCGTTGACTTGGTTCGAAACCTTACGCCAGTATCCGAATATTACTGCATCTCGCCATGTGTCCGAAATAGTGATAGTGTCTAAACTTAATCGGATGAGAGAAAAATACATAAAGAAACCATAGCAACGACGAAATTAACAGGCGCAGTTTATTTTCAAACAATATATCAACCACTGGGTGCGAATGAACATACCGGAGATTTCCGTGTAAAATATGTACATTTCACACGCTGTCTGACACATTCTCTGAATCTGTTCAAACACACACGATTGAAGGGTGTTTGTCAAACCAATTTACGCTTTCCCGCGATGAATCTGCATGATTTATCTGAAAACAGTTCTAATTTTGTTTGAATGTATATTTTTTGTGGGGACGTTCACATGCACCGAAGTAACACAGAAAAGCGGAACCGAAAATCAATATGCGACGTCGATTGTATTTAAATAGTTGATAGACATTTTTACCAGAAAATGAGTACATGTGCTGTCGAAGATAGATGTGCCTTTGCATGAATTAAAAACATGTCAAGAGGAACGGGTTGTTTACGCCTGTCACGCGTTTTTTTGTTTTTGTTTTTGTTTTTGTTGTTGTTGTTTTTTCGTAATATTTCGAACTCAATATATAATTTTTATTGATGATCAATGTTCTATTATAACAACAAATGAATATTGATCAGGTCTGTATGTACTGGATTTTTAATAAGGTTTGTACTTGCTTGTTTCTGACCACTTCATGTTCAGACACATTGTCATATCACAAAATGGCGCCGAAATTTTGGATGTTTTTGATAATTTTCAACACATTTAAGACACAAGGACAAAACAGATTCTCACAAAAATTTTGCGGACATTTCTCTATTCAATTGCAATCCTGATAACATGTGAAACATTTGAATAATCATTGTAAACACATGTTTATATTGAATCAAGACTGAGAGACCCCCATTTCCAAAAGGTTCTGGAGACTGACCCATTTTCATCTTTCAGGCAGTCTTTGCTCTTCATGACTATCTGATGCACTTTCGTTTTGCCACCTTCATACTCCAGTCAGATGCATCTTCTTTCCCACGGTAAACTGACGTGTCTACTGTGCCAGGGTTCGTGAGTCACGTTTGCAAATACCAGTTCATTTCCAAAGAAAAATATGTATTTCATACCGTTCTTTTCACATCAAGACATGATCTGCCTTCCATGCTTTCTGAATTAATTTTCTGGACAGTGCTCCGACAATGTTCATTGAAACAAACCTGATTAACATGGTTAACACATATTTAGATATTTATATACTACTCGTTAATAAGCAGAGCACGAAGTATATCCAAGTTGTGCATTGCGTGGAATGTCAACAAAATTGTACTTACGAACTAAATGATCCCGTGCTGCCTTCGTAAATTCACCTTTGCAGTCAGTATGATACTGTTTTCATTCTTTACGAAATGTCACGACTGGTAAGAAACTGGAAAACATTCATAAAAGCGAATTTGTGTCTTCTATCAATTTAGTATAAAGTACGTGAAACTGAAAATGTTTGTTTCCTTTTGATCCCAAAGTGTTCTCTTATTTTCTGTACTGTATCTATCATCTGCTGCAGTGTCCTACTAACGGAGGTATAGGACAGCATCAGCGCGGCAGCAGCCAGTCACATGTACTGTACCGCGCTGTACGCTTTCCTCTGGCGACCCCTGATACCGCGCGCTTGTGTAACACTGGCTTGCTCTTGCCTTGCAACTCTTTGTATGGCGATCTCTCATGGGCAGATGTGTGAAAAATAATTATTCAAAATCAAAATCTAATCATGTTCCCGCCCACCTACAGCGGTAAACTTTATATCAGCGTGATCAGTATGATTTATTCTATTTTATCGTGAAAAGAACGGTTATATTGCACACATTTGGACCAATTTTGTATCTACCCTGGACTATCAGAATGAAAACGGAAGAACGTTGCAGGCATCGCAAATGAATACTCATTCCACATCGCTCAGTTACTATATCACTAAAGAGGAAAGAAAAAACAACAACTACAAGAAAAAAAGAACAATAACAATATTAAAACATGGAGAAGCTCACTTGTGCTACATGCCGAGTCCCCGTAGGGAACAGGGCATGCGCAGATGTAGCCCTGTGCCGCGGAGCTATCAGGAATGCACACGCCTTCGTTCTGACAGTGGACTGAACTGCAAGGATCATCTGGAATTGGTTCAACGATAATTCAATCGCACAAGCACCGACAAAGATATCGTGTTTGGAGATCAACAAAACAATAACAGTTTCAAGTTAGAAAGTCAGCGTTACTAAAATAAAGTAATAAAAGATCAAACAAAAATAGTGATAGGGAAAGCAAACATGATGCAAGTTCACATTTTCGCCTGGTCATGTGTACATTTTCTTCCACATCACGGGGTCAAAACATGGACATTTAAAATTGCATTTCTATTCTAATGATGGAGTCTCCCGTCGGTCTGACAGGAGAGTAGACAGGCAGGCTTATCTGTCAGTGTGTGTCCTCATATGGAAGAAGAGGCCGATTCTGGATGCTCAGCACTTTCCACAGGTGTTGCAAGGGAAAACGTCTCCAGAAGTTGAGCCCTGCTTCCTTCGCTCACGCTTCTCCTTAATGGCCAGCGTTCTCTTGTTTTCAAACGTCTTTATGCCACTAGAGCACAGCATCCTCCAGCGAGAGAGGTCAAGGGCATCAGTTTCCCAGAAAGCGATTTCTATGTCACAGGCTTTGAGGTTTGTCTTCAAGATGTCCTTGAAGCGCTGGCAGGGTCTTCCAAGTTCACGGTGGCCTTCCTCAAGCTGGCCATACAAAAGGATCTTCGGGATCCTGCTGTCTGTCATGCGGACAACGTGTCCTGTCCAGCGTAGCTGGCACTGGATCAGCAGGCTTTCGATGCTGGGCAGGCTGCTCCTCTCTAGGACCTGGAGGTTGGAGACCCTGTCTTGCCACTTTATGCAGAGGATCTTTCGCAGGCATTTCTGGTGAAACTGTTCAAGTTGTTGAATGTGACGGCGATACGTCGTCCATGTTTCACAGCTGTACAACAAGGTGGTCAGCACAACAGCCCTGTCGGTTTTGATTTTGGTGCTGAGCCTGATGTCTTTGTTGTTCCACAGCCTGTTGTTGAGTCTGCCAAAGGCGGAGTTGGCCTTGGCGATGCGCAGCGTCACTTCTACATCAAGGGCTCAGTTGCTGCATAGGGTGCTGCCCAGGTAGCAAAACTTGTCGACTGACTTGATCTCTGTGTCATCGATCTTGATTGCAGGTGGGGGGAGGCACTGGCGTTCTGTGAGCTAGCCGGTTGGTACATGGACTCGGTCTTGCTGAGGCTGATGGTGAGTCCAAAGCGCCTGCAGGAGGTTGAGAACCTGTCCATAATGAACTGCATGTCCTCATGGGTGTGTGCAGCAAGCGCGCAGTCATCAGCGAAGAGGAACTCTCTCAACAGTGCCTCAAACACCCTGGACCTGGCATGGAGTCGCCGCAAGTTGAAAAGTTTGCCATCTGTGCGAAAATGAATGTAGATACCCCAGTCACAGTCTTCGAAGGCGTCAATCAGCATGGCAGAGAAGAGAATGGAGAACAGTGTGGGTACCAGGACGCAGCCCTCCTTCACTCCATTTACTACAGGGAACGGATCCGACATGTCAGTATTTTCCTGTACTCTCGCCTGCATGCCATCGTGGAATGACGCAATCAGCTGGATTAGGCTCTCTGGGCAGCCGAACTTTAGGAGGATCTTCCACAGACCACGGCGGTTCACCGTGTCGAAGGCCTTAGTCAGGTCTACAAAGACCATGTGGAGCTCCTTGTTCTGCTCACGGCACTTCTCTTGCATATGGCGTACGGCAAACACCATGTCACACGTTCCCCTGCCTGAGCGGAAGCCACACTGTGCTTCAGGGATGACTGTGTTGGAGACATGGTCAACCAGTCTGTTCAGTGTGATGTGGGCGAAGATCTTGCTGGCGATGCAGAGGAGAGAGATTCCACGGTGGTTATCGCAGGATGTTTTGTCTCCCTTCCGTTTGTAAATGCAGACAATTGAAGCATCCTTGAAATCCTGGGGGACCTCCCCTCTCTCCCAGATAGACTGGAACAGGTCAGCTTGTCTGTCAGCACCTCGCCTTCATACTTGTAGATGTCAGACTGGATTCCATCCACTCCTGGTGCTTTTCCTGACGTTGTCAGCTTCAGGGCCTTCCAGGTCTCAGCCTTGGTGGGAGGGGCAGCTAGTGAGTCATTGACTGGTAGCTGTGGGAGGGCTGCAATTGCCTCGTCAGAGACGGACGAGTCCCTGTTGAGAAGGGTGTTGAAGTGCTCTGCCCAGCGGGCAAGGATGTCTTTCTTGTCTGTCAGGAGGGTGGTCTGGTCCAAAGCTTGGACAGGGGTTGATCCTGTGACTCTCGGCCCATACAAAGCTCGGAGACCATCATGGTAGGTCTTCATGTCATGAGCATCAGCAGCGGACTGAAGCTCTTCGGACTTTCTCTCCCACCAGGTGTTCTTCATCTCACGCAGCCTCTTCTGTACAAGTTGCTTGGTTTGCAAGAACTGGTTCTCCTTCCTCTGGCAGTCTTTATCGGAAATGTAATCCTGATGCCGTATATGCAGTTTGTTCAGGAGCTTGGAGATTCCAGAGTCGTTCTCGTCAAACCAGTCTTTGTGGCTCCTCTGTACAAAGCCGAGTGTGTCAGCTGCTGCTGTGTACACAGCATCTCTAAAGGTGCTCCATACCTCTTCTTCATCAGTAGATGCGGGAATTTCTTGGAGAGCTGCTTGGATTTGCTGCTGCAGCACGTCTTTGGTGATAGGGAGGCAGTGGATGTTCAGCTTCCTAGGGGGTTTCTGCCTGGCTGGTTGGAGCTTGCGTGCAAGTCTGATGTTCATCTTGCTGCGTACCAGGCGATGGTCCGACCAACAGACTGCTCTTCTCATGCAGCGTGTAGTGGAAACATCACCTCTGTCCCTCTGCCGGACAATCACATAGTCCAGCATGTGCCACTGCTTGGAGCGGGGGTGCATCCATGTGTTCTTGTACTTGTCCGCTTGTTGGAAGAGGGTGTTGGTGATGGTCAGTCCATGCTGCGCGCACAGCGAGAGCAAAAGCAGTCCGTTGGAGTTGCACTTGCCAGTGCCGTGCTGTCCTAGGGCTTTTGGCCATGAGGAGAAGTCCACGCCGCCGCGGGCATTGAAATCCCCAAGGATGATCAGCCTGTCCTTTCTGTCTACCGCTGAAATGGTGCGGCTGAGCTCCTCGTAGAAGGCTTCTTTGATGTCATCAGGGTTGGTCATCGTCGGGGCATAGCAGCTGATGACTGTGGAGAAGCGATTCTTGGACAGCTTCAGATGCAGGGTCACCAGCCTATCGTTTATCCCATGTGAAAGGCTGTCAAGCTGTCGTGCAGGTTTGGTTCGTATGGCAAAGCCCACGGCTGAGGTTCTTGGGGTGCCATCTGGCTTCCCAATGCAGTAGAAGGTGTAGCCTCCTCCAACTTCCTCCAGCTGGGTTTCACCGGCAAACCTGGTTTCGCTCAGGGCTGCTATGTCCACGTGGTAGCGATCAAGCATTCTAGCAATGAGCGCTGTGCGTCTTTCTGATCTGTCGTCTCTGTCTAAGAGGGTGCGAACATTCCAGGCACCCAGAGTCAGGGCATGACTCCTGGTTCTTTTCTGCTGTTGTTTTCGACTGCTAGTGTTGGATGTCCAATTAGGTGCGGTTTACTGGGCGAGGCAGGCTTTTTTTTAGGGATCCTTTTATCTCCCCTTCCCCATGTGGGGAGAGCAGTGCTTTCCCTAAAAAGGGCTGCTCTGACACTGTGGGAGGATACGGGCGCCGCATCTGCCACAGTCTACGGCGGACGACCATCACCCCACAGCCGCCTGCGTGCAGAGTCGTGACTAGGGACTGCCAGCAGCATCCTCTGCCTGTCCCAGTTACCACTTCTCCATCGCTGCAGGGCTTGGGAAAGCTGGGTGTTGAAGGGCTAGCTCGTCGTTCCGACATTAGCCTGGTTGCCTGACTAGCACAGGTGACGTTTTTCAGGGTTTTTGTTTGAGTAAAATAAATACGTTAAACATCCAAGCAACATACAACTGAAGATGATTTAAATAACACATATTTCCTTACGTGCTGGGTCGATCGTTGACACTGGGAAGCATCTCTTTTCCCCTGTCAATCTGCCACAGACGTTTGTTCATTCATCCAATTAATCAATCAATTCAATAAATCATGCAAGTAATGAGTTAATAAGGAAAAAAAAAGAAAGAAAAGCAGAAGAATGACTACTTTTGTTTCAGAAACATACTGTTGATTGGATTGGAAGACAGAAGGGAGAAAGTGATATTGAGAGCAAAGAAAAAAAGCCAAAAAAGAAAAAGGAAACAAAAGAAGCAATGGCTTCGTGACTCATATGTGATACACACTTACTCAAAGCATAAATTTTGATAAATGTTGATCACAGTCAATTCGGTGGCCGTGGAGGGAAAAGAGCGGAGAGGGGGCGGGGGGCTCTTCTTAAGTGGAACCCTTGACGGTCCACAATGTTATCAAGAAAAAAAATGTTATCATGTTCCTGAATTCAGCTTTTTTTCATCCTTTCCTTTCCATTTTTGTAGTAATCATAATCAAGACTGTATCTCAGCCTGACGGGAACCCCCAAACCACGCCAAAGTTTTCAGGTGACTGAAGACCAGTAACGACATATATCCTTCAGATGAATCAAGAAGCACTAATCATTGATCTTTCAGCGATACATCACCGCATGTTCTCTGATTGAATGCTCTGTTCAGGATCCGTTACAATATCTGGGCTTTGTTCGCAAGGGGTGATGGAATTGCTGAACACGGATTTCCATTTCCCGCATCATGTTCCCAATGCATGTATGTACTGTATCGCAGCAACATCCAAACACGGATAACTGAAGATGCATGCTGCTGCTGCTGATGATATGGATGCTTATGTAGCGTTGTCACGGATCAGCCCAACCTTTCGTTGCTGCGGAAGTATAGGCGGAAGTGCGAGCGATTTAGTATGGCTCAGTGGCCGGTGAAAGTGGTGTTAGTTCCGATGGTTGGGAGTTCAAATCCCAGTTTCTCTAGATCATGTTTTCTGACATGTTCTTGGTTTGGTAAAAGCGTGTGTATGCACACTCGTTTTACCTGTGTAAGAGTTGTGCAGCACGTGCACACACCGCTCTGTAGGAGCGAGAGGGCTCTTGTCACATTGGCATGACTGCAACTGCAGTGCAGTGCGTGCAATGTGTGTTTTGGCCGGTTAGCGTGCCAAGTGCAGAACTCGCGCTCACCTGCCGTTTACCTGGCTGCAGCTGACTGTGATTAGGCGTGACTTGACTCTGAGACGTCAGAGAGGGCGGACCTTGTGGCAGAGGCCCGGAAGGCTGATGGAGAGGAATTCTTGGCCAGCCAGAACCTCTGCCTGATTTTTAGCAAGCCGGTGAGCAGAGGCTGCAGTGCCCGGCTGAAGGTCCCACCCAAGTCACCACCTTCGCCCATCACAAGCTGTCGTGAGGTAACCTTGTGTCAGGCGGTAACTGTTTCGAGTGTCTTTAGTTGTCTTTTCCACTTTGGGGAGGTCTGTGGGTTGGACAGTGGCTGGGGTCACTTTATGAAACTGTTACGATTACCTGATGTTACAGACTGTCGTGTAACGGTCCAGTGTTATAATTATCATTCCGTGAGTTACGGGTTTGAGTTTATATTAATACACTTGTGAGGAAGTGCGAGGGAATAGTATAATCTCCGTAATTTGTTCGACAGAGTGTACGTTGGATATGTAAAGCTTACAAGCTGATGTTAGTATCGGGAATGTGAGGGAGACGTTGAGGGAAATACTGTGTTTCGATAGGTTCTTAAACCTGCGTAAGTGGCCGCTGTTAGCATCGTGTCAGAAGATAGTGTTTTCCGTGTAAGCTATTGTGGCAATAATAGGTTACTGAGTTCTCTCCCTGTATGGACCGAGCACTGGAAGAGTTTGTGTATTGATTTGTTCACTTTAATTGCTCTGCTTGTGATCCGAATGGCTTTGGCAGCCATGTGCTGACGCTATCATATTTTTTCCTTTTTGAATGTTCTGTTCCAACATGTCTGCTTGTGCAAGGGAGGTTACCTTGATTGGGCCTTCGATTCTGGCAGCGTAGCGCTGTGGGAGCGTGCTTCAGGATGCGCGGCACAAGGTTTGGGGTTCGAGTCTTGGGTTGACCTGTGCCACCGTATAAGTAGGGCGACGGCCGGTACCCTGGCAGGTTCCGGACCCCTCACTTCCAGGCATGCATGTTGTCGTGCGATTGGTGTATGACAGTGGTTGTTCATTATTTTGCCTTAGAGTGCTTGTTGGATGAATGAGAGCACAACCTGTGGCTTCTTAGGTCGCCCAACGCGCATAGGGTTATGCGGTTATGGACTGGTACTGACAGGGGGTTATCCCCGTCCCCAGCTTGCTTGTTTGTCAAGTAGCGGCAAATCGACTGCTCTGCTGTCCCAGCTCCGAGGTCGCCCCTCGGGGTCTTCCACCTGAGGAGCCGAGCGCTGACACGAAACCCTGGGGTCGCACCCTGGGGATCCAGATCGTCCCTCGGCGTCGACCTTCGACCGCAGCCTGCCCTGCTTGCCGCGACCTCCCGGACTCATCTGGTGGGGTGCTCTGTGGGTGAGCTGGACGTCGAGGGAGAGATTGTGGTTAGCGTTCGACTCGCAGCCTGGAGCAGGGATTTTTCAGTCCGTCAACGAGTGACAGATGAGTTAAATGAACGTTGCCGCTTGTGCAGTGAATGTGCGAGTGTGTATGTGTTTGGTTCGTTTTTCTTTCGTTTCTTGATTTTGTCCCGATGGGGGTTAAAGGTGGGTTAAGGAGGGGTGGTTTGGAGTTAGGTGGGGGCGAGGGTTTGGGTTTGGGGATAGCTTAGGAAGTAGGTCCTGTACCCATATGTGTGTGATCGTGTGAATAAAAGTTGTAAAATCGTACACGGATTTCTGCGTCCTTCTTGGGAGTGTGTGTTGCGCGGTGTCGACCCTAAAAGTCCACGTCTCCTGACTTTTGGGCTTGCCCAGATTTCTGGAGTGTGTGACAAGCGTCTATCCTCGGTCGAAGACGAAACTCTAAGTGCTTTGCCTACCTGGGTAGAGCCGACTGAGAGGTTTCAGTCACGCACACATAATATTCATGCGGACATGTAACGCTTTTCGTGTATGATCATTTTTTTTATTTACCCCGCCATGAGGGCAGCTACAATCCTTTTTAGGGGGTGTGCATTTGTTCCCATAACCCACTGAACGCTGACATTGATTACAAGATCATTAACGTGCGTATTTGATCTTCTGCGTGCGTATACACACGAAGGGGGTTCAGGCACTAGTGGGTTTGCGCATAATTATGTTGACCTGGGAGATCGGAGAATCGGACCCGGGAGCCTCAGATTAAAAGTCCAACGCTTTAACCACTCGGCTATTGCGCCCGTCCTGTATATCTGTATCATCAGGCAAGAAATCTTCTACCGGCCTTTATTTTACATAATTACTGGTCTCATCATCATCATCATTATTATTATTGTTCTTATCATCATTATTTTACATCACATTAAACACGGGCGACAAGACTTCTCCACTCACCCCACCGATATACAGGCGTCTTTCCCACCAAGGTTGGAAGGGTCGATGAGGACATCAGCAACGCAAGTTGTACTGTCCGCTTCATCAAAATCAAACGTGTACACTCCTACTGACCGAGTCCGTACGCCAGCACTGTACAAACCACAAGTGTGTCATTATTTGATAGACCGTTTGAAAGATATTTCAAAGAAATATTCTAGCACTATAAGAAAAACAGGTTTTACAATAATATATTCATTTTACACTGTGCATTTTTGTTGTTGTTGTTGTTTTCTTTTTTGTTGTTGTTGTTTTTTTTGCTTAGTGTTTGTTGTACATGTTCTTTAGTTAACACATTTCGTTTAAACCAAAGTATCCATATAGGTTGCGAGAAGAGTGTTTGGACGTGCACTAACCAGCCCCCGGAAGGCAGTTTTTCTGTCTGGGCGACGAAGTGGCACGGGACGCCTTTTGTACACGTCAGCTCCGAGCTCTCCTGTGGTGTTCCTCCGATGAAACGTTCTCCCTGTGTTAGCATAATTCATTCATCTTTCCTGGTAAAATAGTATTTATTTTGTGGAGACAAAAAAGATCGAGAATGAGAGACAGAGACAGAGACAACGAAAATTCTCTATTGACTTTGGCATAATTATTAGGCTTTTTATCAAAATGTAAACAGTACATACAATATAAAAACAGCAAAAACATGTAAGTCAACAAAATGGACGCCGGATGTATTTTCTGTCTGCAAAGTAAGCAACATTGTCGACAATCGCTTTCACAGAAGTAACATGTGAATGCTTTCAATGAGTCAGTGTTGGTTCAAAAACATTCAATGATATAATAAATGACCAACCGACAATAACTTTCACGTAAAAATGTTAAACGATAATTTGTATTGATAAGACATTGCCTTTTTAATACTATTCATAGGTAAAGAGCTCATAAAGAGCTTTTTCTTTCTATGGTTGAATGCTTCTCTGGACCATGAACTGCAGACGAAAGTAAAAATAGTAATGGAAGTGAAAAGGAAGCATATAAGTTAGAGGAAAAGAAGAAACAATTAGAATAAGAAAAAAAATTAGATGGGATCATCATTACGTCAAAGGCAAGATGGGCGTCACAAGGAGAAAAATTAACAAAATATTTCTTTTCACCTGTAACAATGGACAGGTCTTAACAAAAACAGGAAACTTTAGAAGAAACGAGGTCCTTCTACCAAGAACTATATAAAGACAGCCATACACACGAGGTTGACTTAAGTAATTACGTCACAAATCTACCACATTTAAGTGAACAAAAAGCTGAGGTACTGGAGGGAATTATTACTAAAGAAGAAGCATCAATAGTATTAAACAATATGATGACAAAATTCCGGGAACTGATGGAATGACAGTTATTTTCTTAAGTTTTTCTGGATTTTTCTTGGGGATTTTGTAGTCCGTTTTATTAATGAAGGGTTTCACAAAGAAGATTTTGAAAAAAAGCTTTTGATTCGATTACTTGGGGGTTCATGAAAAATGTACTGAAAGATTTGGATTTGGGAAGGATATATATATATACACGGAACTGGGTTGCCTCTTTTTTTCTTTCTTTTTTTTATAAGGATATAAAGTCCTATGTCGCAGTTAACGGAAAGGTATCCCAACACTTTGATATGAATATTTTACTCGATAACTTGCTTGAAAAAATAGAAGTGTATGTTGGTTAACTGGGAGAGGAAACTGGATATTGTAACAGATTGGAAAACTGCTTTAGAGTTGATTAAGAAAACGAAAGAAATCGAATCAAAATGGTTCCAAATCAGAAGTTGCTCAAAAGTCTTAGTCACAAATAGTTTTCTTAAAAGAATGGGATTAACAGATAGCGAACAATGCAACGTTTGTAATAACGAAAAAGATACTATTCACCAATATCTGTGGGACTGCAGCTATATACAAACTTACTGTTAGAGCTGGAACAACTATTGATAGGTAAGTGCCAAGTGTGTGAGAGATTATCCTTCAATACTGAACTTGTATTGTTTGGAACTGATAACAAAACAAAAACAGACGAAGTTCTGGACCTTATTATATTATGGGCTATTTTTTAAATTTACAAATGTAGAATCAATAAATTCAGACCAACAATTTCAGTATTCGTGAAGGAAGTACAATACAACTACCGCACTGAAAATATAGAATGGAAATGGGCAATAATAAATTTGAACGGAAGTGGTTCCCATGCATGGGATTGATAAATGATTAAATGGTTAAAGTTTAGTATGGCATATCGGAATATTTAAGAATGATTAGGGAAACTGGTTTTACTACCATTATTATGGTTGTCTTATTTTTATTATTTTATTTTTCATACAACACTGCCAACCACAGGTACAGACATACCGGCCACAGGCGAATTTCTGCAACACCATTTATTTCTTTGTTTTGAATTAACTTTGAGTATCAAATGCTGCAATCAAGTGTCTGTGTGTAACCCTTTTTGTTTGTCTCTGTGTGTGTGCGTGTGTGTGTGAATGTGCACGCGAGAGTGTGCGCGAGCGCGCGTTTGTGTGTATGTGTGTGTGTGTGGGGGGGGGGTGGGGGGGTATTTTGTGTCTGTCATTCTGTCTATGAAACAGAGAATGAGAATAACAGAAAAGTGGGACATACAGCTAGCAAAACACCCATCATACTATGTAACATGTTTTGACTCTCCTCGATGATACTGCTTTTTTTTCATGATTTCATATTCTAGTAATCTGTATTTAACGGATTATTCTATGTAATTCCTCGATGCCTGAGGAGAAGATTATGTTGCTGTTTTGCGGTATAGTAACAAGGATTATAATGTTTGTGTGTGTGTGTGTGTGTGTGTGCATGTTGCGCAAGCAGAAATGTCTATATCAAATCGTCTTCTATTTGAATGAAATCCTGGAGTTCTTGTTCTGAATCTTGCAAAGTTGTCCTGGTGCCATTTATATGTTATTAAAAAAAAGATTCTAAGGTTAAAATTCGTACTTGAATGAGTGGTACCATATATACTTTTCGTTCTGTGCTATGCGCATGCCAATTCAATTGAAAACAGACAATATAAGGCGCTGTTTAAATTCTAATAAAAATGCCTTTTCGTTTCCCACCGCTCGAATAACACAAACCACACGACACCCATTTCCTAACAGAACTTTCTTAATGTAAGATACACAGTTGAAAGAGAGAGACAGAGACAGAGACAGAGAGAGAGAGAGAGAGAGAGAGAGAGAGAAGACAAAATTCTATATTTTCGAGGATAAGCACTGGCGCGCTTTTTTTTTTACATCCAGTCCCCGCCCTGAAACAGGGTCTACACTACACAATACTACATTATATATATCATTGCATGCACTACACAATGCTACTTTAAGTCATAGCATGCAAATACAATACTACATAAAGGCATAAGTATGGTAATAACACACACACACACACACACACACACACACACAGAGGCACAAGCATGGTATTAATAAACGACACGGGAAAAAATAACCCAGTCAGAACACACACATACACACACACTCTCTCTCCTCTCTCTCTCTCTCTCACGCACATGCACACTTACACACACATAAGCATACATTGTGTATGTTAACAAATACTATACTAATGTGAATATAAAAGTGATGGAGTCTCCCTCGGACCGACGGATGAGTAGGCAGGCAGGCTTCTCTGTCAGTGTGTGTCCTCATATGGAAGAAGAGGCCGATTCTGGATGCTCAGCACTTCCCACAGGTGTTGCAAGGGAAAACGTCTCCAGAAGTTGAGCCCTGCTTCCTTCGCTCACGCTTCTCCTTAATGGCCAGCATTCTCTTGTTTTCAAACGTCTTTATGCCACTAGAGCACAGCATCCTCCAGCAAAAGCGGTCAAGGGAGTTTCCCACCAAGTTTGGTTCGTATGGCAAAGCCCACGGCTGAAGTTCTTGGGGTGCCAATTGGCTTCCCAGTGCAGTAGAAGGTGTAGCCCCATCCAACTTCCTCCAGCTGTATTTCACCGGCAAACCTGGTTTCGCTCAGGGCTGCTATGTCCACCTGGTAGCGATCAAGCATTCTAGCAATGAGCGCTGTGCACCTTTCTGGTCTGTCGTCTTTGTCCCAAAGGGTGCGAACATTCCAGGCACCCAGAGTCAGGGCATGACTCCTGGTTCTTTTCTTCTGTTGTTTTCGACCGCTAGTGATGGATGTCCAAGTAGGTGCGGTTTCCTACTAGGTACTAGGCGAGGCAGGCTTTGTTTAGGGATCCTTTTATCTCCACATGTAGGGAGAGCAGTGCTGTCCCTAAAAAGGGCTGCTCTGACACTGTGGGAGGATACGGGCGCCGCACCTGCCACAGTCTACAGCGGACGACCATCACCCCACAGCCGCCTGCGTGCAGAGTCGTGACTGGGAACTGCCAGCAGCATCCAGGGCTTGGGAAAGCTGGGTGTTGAAGGGCTAGCTCGTCGTTCTGACATTAGCCTGGTTGCCTGACCAGCACAGGTGTCTTTTTTTTTTTTTTAGTGAAGAGGATTTGTGGAGTCCCTTCCCCACTCTCTCGCCTACCAACGCTCACAGTCCCACAGGTGCAGATACTGCCACGTGTAGGACGGCCTCGGCAGGTGCAGGTTTTTTTCTTCGGAGCTCCGTCTCCTATGGAGACTTCCAGCCTTTTGGTCATCCTCTTCCGCCTTCACAGCCGTTGGGAAAGATTTCCTCCTCCGCCTGGTCCGTCATTGGGAGACTTCACATGCGGCAGGTAGTACTGGGTTACATGGTACCAGTAGCAAGGGCCATGCCCCTGACCTGACTGGCATAAAACAGTAAATATAGTATAAAAAAAAAATACACATAGCAATAACAGGGGGAGGAGGGGGGCGGAGGGGGGGGGGGCAATGCTCGTTGCCAAAGGAAGCATAATTCAACATATAAAACAGTATGAGAATAAAAATGCTACAGGTGAACGAGAGAGAGAAAGAGAGAGAGAGAGAGAGAGAGAGAGAGAGTAAAACAATATCAACTAATGAATAGATAACCTCATATTATATGGAACATGTGATAGAGATAGAGACAGAGAGAGGGAAAGAGAGAGAGGAAGGAGAAAAAGGGAGAGCGAATGAATGATTGAGCTTATATTCTCCGACAGTGGAAATATTGACGAAGTGGTTAGCGTCTTAATTTCAGCATTATTTGGTTATTTATTCATTATCATTATTATCATTATTGTCATTGTTATCCATATTTTCTTCTATATTTTATCTTATTTCTTTATATATTTGCTTACTTATTTGAACTTATTATATTCTTCTTAATCAATTTATTTAGAAATTTACTTATTCATTAACTTGATGACTTATCTGTTTATCTGTTTCTGTATCTTTTTTCCTCAAGGCCTAAGCGCGTTGGTTTACGCTGCTGGTCGGGCACCTGCTTAGCAGATGTGGTGTAGCGTATATGGATTTGTTCGAACGCAGTGACGTCTTGTTAAGTAACTGAACTGATCTGGTTAGCGTCGCGGACTGACGGCTGGGAGGACGCGGGTTCGATTCCCAGCGGAGGTGGGTTTTTTGGCCCGCGGCCGCCTCTTACCCAGAGTTAAGTGATCTTCTGGCTTAAATGGGAAGACTGGGACAACACAGCTGAGTATCATCCACTTCAAGGATGCGTCTATAGGTGTCTTACTTTATTTTCTGAGACACTGCAGGTGTCTATCTCTCGGGCCTGGTTGACACCGGGATATCATTATGACAGGAAGCGTAGAGGACAGCCTTGTCACGCAGTCCCAAACCTAATGGACCTCCATAGCAGCATCGTCATCATCAGGATCCACCTCCTCCTTCTTCATCATTGATATAAAAATAACATGTGATCTCAATTTCGATACCCCTCCACTTCCGTGCTTGGGGAAAGTCGTGTCAAGGTCTTTAGTGTAGGCAGATTCATGTGGGACTGTAGTTGTAGGGACGTGTTGACGGTCTCCACTCTGAGGGAGAGGCTCACACAGTCTGGCTCCGCGAAAAAGCCATTATTGTCGTCAGTAAGGGGCTTAGTGGGTGGTGTCTTAAGTACGTTAAATCAGAACAGGCACTACTGAATACCACCGAAGTGACTCAGCGGCAGTGCAGGGTCTCCTCTGGTGTGTGACTTCCCGGCGACCTAACATCAATGGTTCTCCGCGGACTGCCGGGGCTGGGACTGCGACGGAGGAACCCGGGTGTGGCCGTGTATTGGGGACTCGGAATGAGCGGCGTTGGAGTAATGCCACTGAAACGGTGCAAATGATGGGGCGGCAAAAAAGGGCATATTCGCCAACACATACAGGCCTGTCTACGAGTAAAATGCAAAAAAAAGTTTGAGAAAAAAACAGAAAGAGCGAAAGAGCCAGAGAAAGAGAGAGAGAGAGAGAGAGTGTGTGTGTGTTTGAGCGTACGCGTATGCGCCCAGATTCTGTTCAACAATTCACAGTGTAAACGTATTCAATGCGTCTTTCTTTGTGAACGATGGCTGTTCAAACTGATGGTATACACTGTACATGTTCTTCAATGTGTTTCAAAACCAAAGTTTTTGACCAAACAACCACATGTCGAGCCTGTTAATTTCTTGATGCCACACCGTATAACAATGAAACATTTTTCATGTAATTAAAAGACTGACCAATGTTGCGCAAGAAAGGACCTTGGTTCTCGAGATACCAACAAATTGTACATACTATACTCAAGACATTATTCTCGTCGTCACTTACATTCAAATACAAAACTGGGAAATCTGACCTGCGGACATACATCATATACACATACGTGCAAGCAAGGAAGTAAGCAAGCGCGCGCACACACACACACACACACACTCACACACACACCTATTCATCCATTCACACATAGAAACACATAAACAGGAAATCTTACCGCCTGGTGGGTGTCAGTGGGTGCAGAGGTGGTTGGTCCTGAAAGACAAGACAAACAAGCACAATGGAATTTAATGTTACAGCGTTGTTACATCACGAATGGGAGCGCGCATGCAAGCGTGTGTGATTGTGTGTGTGTGTGTGTGTGTGTGTGTGTGTGCGTGCATGCGCGCGCGCGTGCGTGCGTGTGCGTGTGTGTGCCGTGCATGTGTTTAGTATGTGGTAAGGTTTTTGCGCTGCGTTGACGATGTCTTTCTATATAATCATAACGAGTGTCTGTATGCAGAAAGCTTTACAAAAATTACCCGATAAATGTTTGATATTGACATATATATTTGAGAAAAATGAAAAGAAAGAAATCATACCCTGCGCTGGATCTTGGCTGTAGATGTTATAGCAGATAGTTTCCTTGGTGTTGCTGAAATCAGTCGGTTAGTAAACCAGTGAGTGAGTCTGAATGTGAATTACTAGATATTTCATTTGATGCGATGAGTCAGTTCGTTGATTTGCTGCTATCAGTCAACCAATCACACAATCAAAACTATCATACAATCCGTCAGTCAACCATTCAGCTTGGTAATCAATCAGCTGATCGATTTATCATTCCATAGATCCGAAAATCTAGTCAAACAAACAGACAAAAAAACAACAACAAAAAACAAAAACAACAACAAAAAAACAAACACTACAGGTTTCTGTCTCTCGAGCCTGGTCGACGCTGGATTGCATCACGAAAGGCTGTGTCTCTCGAGCCTGGTCGACGCTGGATTGCATCACGAAAGGAAGCGTTGAGTGCAAAGCTTTGTCAAACAGTCCTCAACCCAAAGAACAAAATTAAACATCTTCTTAATATAACCTGTGTCTCTTTATACTGTGTCTCGCCTTCGTGCTTATTATTATTATTGTTTATTCCTTTCCATTTCCACGTTTGCAGAAACGTTTGCACCAACGTACATTTATATTATATATGAATGTGTGTGTGTGTGTGTGTGTGTGTGTGTGTGTGTGTGTGTGTGTGTGTGTGTGTTTTGTTCAATAGCGATAGCTTGCGCATTACCGATAATCGGCACATAGCGAGCGAATGATAACGAAGTCAGCTGCAGATTGTCATTCTCATGATTCTTTCAGCATGGATCAGATCGGCAAGATATCTTAATTCAGCATTTGGCATGGATGACCCTTCACAACGAAAATCAAAAGAAAAGAGCAATTGTTTAAATAAGGAGTAAAAACTGTGACATCCGAATCATTTCGGGGTGCGACACATCTCTCTCTGAACACAAAATCAGCTATCAAGACTTTCCTCTCAGTATTGCTTTTTCATAGTTGTCAGCATGAATCGGCGTACCCAACATGCATTTGAAGACGCCGTAGCGCAACAATTCATTCCCTTCAGCTCCAGGCATTATTCTTCTTTTCCCCTATTTTGTCAAGCCGGTTCTGGTCGCGGAGGGTAACGAATAATAAAATAACCGAATGAACCATAAATGTGAGATCAAGAAATTTCACATACTTTATGAATATATGATACAGATTGTTGATAAAAGCAGCTGAAAATAAACACAGAAAATAAATGAAAAATTAAAACTACATGTTTCGCCATACCTTGCGTACACACAGATTTATGAATTATAATCAAAAGTTTTGGCATTCTACACATATTCAGTCAAGCATTCACTCAGAATTTCTTGGCAACTGTAGCAGATATGAAGTCAGCAAACTTTCTTTTTGTCTTTTTTTTCAAGAGAAGTAGAAATCACACACACACACACACACACACACACACACACACACACACACTTCAATAACTTAAATTTCAATAATCTGGTTAAAACAGACACGCAATCGAAATGCAGCCTTTGCATTCGAGTGGGGTGACCCACATCCCTGCACTGAAAACCAGACGCGAGAAGATGAACAGTGTGTACCATATTTACCACAGTTCGACATGGTTTTTGCTACGTTTTCTGCGGCAGCTACGAGGATTCCACAAACACACACACACACACACAGACACACTGACACAAACTATACTTTTTTTCCATACGGGGCATATCAGGAACCCTCTTAGCCAAAGTAAAACGACAACAGCTCCGTGGAGTCTACCTAGAAGCCGAATCCCTGATGTCCACGCACACATGGTGGTGCCCGGTCCGGGTTGGCGCCAAGGACAGAGATGACATCATCGTGGGAGGCGACGTAGAAGCAGTTTTAGGGGGCGTGACGCCAGCCGTCACCTCTGGGGAAGTGAAACCCGTGATCACGTTCGGTGGGTTACTGCACACACACACACACACACACACATACGCACGCACACACACACACACACACACACTCACTCACTCACACACGCACGCACACTCACACACACTCACACCCGCATACGCACACACGCTCATACTCACACAGACATACAGACACCCAACCCCTCCCTCCGCACTCCCCCACCCCCACACACAAACACACATACACCGCTGACGTCATTATTTGTTTTCTGCACTACAACCGACATCAATTTACTGTGGCAAGTGCATGCTAGGTATTTCTGCGTTTCTATAACCCACAGTACTCTGACTTAGAAAAGTAATAATGACAATAAAGGAAATTCATATAGTGCTTTCTAACGCTCAAGGCGCTTTACAGTAACAGCAAAATAATAATACCAAAGAAAGAATAATCTGATATGGTGTATAACACAAAAAGATAACAAGTAACAACACACACACACACACACACACACACACAAATGGGCGCACGTACACACACAAACACACACATGCGCGCGCGCACACACACACACGCGCGTGCGCACGCACGCACACACAGGCAACCGCACCCACACTCCGTCCTCATGCACACACATCACAATCAAGTAATCAGTCTGGACAGAAATAGCGTTCTCAGATGGACAGGTCATATCATAGTATTGGTTATAGAGATAACGTTTTCAGGCCTGTCTGCACGTCTGCTCACTCGAGAGATCAGAACATTTTCCATCCTTTACCCAGCAGACGTTACCGACATCGATCCCGTAACCCTCAGGTTGAAAGAGCATCGCTCTAACCTCTCGGCTATTGTGCCAGTTAGGAATGACTCACTGTCTTTTAGACAGACACAACAAAACAGAGAGGAGGAGGAGAGAGAAGGAGAAAGAGGAAGAGCAGAGGGAGACTGGTAAGTAAGAGTTGGCAGAAAGGGGGTAAGGACGATAATACATACATGCATACATATATATATATATATATATATATATAGAGAGAGAGAGAGAGAGAGAGACTGTATGCGTTAATAATTGTCTCACGTAAGAATAATAGACTGATGTTGAATTGAATTGATGGAACTAAAAAATGTCGATGAAGCCAAATGAAGAGGAAGAAGAAATATGATAGATGAAAGATGATAATGAGGAACAGGAGAACAAGAAGGAAACCCTACTCAAAAATACACACACACACACACACACACGTACAAATACATAAGCATGCACACATAGACGCACACAAACGCACACACGCCCAAATACACACTCGCGCACGCACGCACGCACATGCACACACACGCAGAGGCACACACATGCGTCCCCCGCCGCGCGCGCGCGCGCGCACACACACACACACACACACACACTCGAAGGCAGACACGTACCCAGGATGACCAATAACGTAGATGGGTAATGTGCAAACGGAGCCCACGTCACAGTGTACAGTGGTCCCGTGTCCCAGAGAGGGGACCACAGCATGAGACTGTGACAGTAATCAGCAATAACATATTCGATCCATTTAAATTTAATCCATGTTCGCTGTTTTGTTTCCCCTGTAAGCATGTCGTTTAATATACAGATTTGCTTGTTCCCGTGTTAAGCTATGTGAAACAATTTAATTATTTGACTAATCACTTTTAAAGTTAAGAGGCATTAATCCACTTCACCAAGTATTACTAAATTTGTGGCTTTTTTGAGGCCCCCAGTATTTGTTTACAAAAGCTTAAATGAACATGCTCATGCGAAAATTTGTTAATGATTCAATGGTTATACGGTTTGTCAAAGGTAAAATTATTGTCTGCTTTATCCCAAGTGGGGAACCATATTTCTGCTCAATACGTTAGTAACACTATCAATTTTTTTGTTTAGATATTATATGTATGCTTATGTTTTCATTCTTACAATTTTTTAAAGACTTTTGCCAGGTGTTCTGTAGCCTTTTTGACACTGCCTGATTTATGAAGGATTTTCCCAGATTTTTATACTAGTCAGTTGTTTCTATGACTTCTGTTCCACATTCAAAAATTATTTGAGCTCGTGGTTCTGATCTCGAACATATGACTACTTTTATTTTGTCTCTGTTGATTTGAATACCCCTTTGTTTACAATATCAGTGTAACTGGTTTAGTTTTAGGTGCAGGCCATGTTTAGTTATTGAAAGTAGTACTAAGTCATCAGCATATAAAAGACAAGAGATACTTTTATTTTGAGACAGACTAACTGTTGGTGAATCGGTGTCTGGGAGCCAATCAACAATATCATTTATAAATATTTTGACTCAGTGTATTTCCCTGTATTGCTCCTCTTCCAAGACAGATTGAGGGGGGAATCCTTTTTCATTATGGGTGCAGACTTTTGTGTTTGTGTATATACTTTTCATCAAATTGAAGCATCTACCTTGTATGCTCCCCCCACCCACGTTTTTTTGTTTTGTTTTTGTTTTTTGTTGTTGTTTTTTTAAATAGTTTTGTGAACATACCTGCATGTGAAATGTTACCAAAAGCTATTTTTCGACACATGTATATAATTTGTTCTTTCGATTCTTTATGGTATAATCAATTATTTTTTACAACACAAAAATATGATGTGTAGTTCTAAAACCTTTTCTAAATCTAGCTTGTTCCATTGCAAGTAAATTGTTTGATTCAATCTGCTGTTGATGATT
Source organism: Babylonia areolata (assembly GCF_041734735.1). Lineage (NCBI taxonomy): Eukaryota > Metazoa > Mollusca > Gastropoda > Neogastropoda > Buccinidae > Babylonia > Babylonia areolata. Next base: position 6,830,920 of record NC_134879.1, read on the forward strand.
AGGCAAAGTAGATTACTTAAAAGAACCATTGATAGTTATTCCTCTGTAGTTATTTGGGTTTGATTTCTCACCCACTTTATGAATTAGAATAGATATCCAATTTTTCCACAAACCCGGACAACATCCAATTTTTAGAACTAAATTTTGTTTCGATTGTGGAAAGCAAGTCTGGTAAGACAGCTTTGATTATATCATTTCTGATGCTTTCTATGCCCGGTGATTTATTGTTCTTTAATTTTTGGCAAACTTTTATTATTTCTGTTTCAGATACATCATTATCAAAAGTAGTGTTATCACAATCCACGTTGTTAAAACCGTTTTTAATTTCTTTATCAATTGTATTTTGGTTTTCATCATCTGTACCAACTTTATTTCCAATAAGTTCATGTGAGTGAGTTATCCATCTTTTAACTGACAGAAATTGTGTGTTTTGATGCGTTTCTATTGGTTTTAGCTGTTTCAATTGTTTTTAGCTGTTTCAATTTTTTCCACAATGTATTTGGATCATATGCTAGATCTTTGCTTAACGAGTCAACTAGTTTTGATTTATATATTCTAATTTTTTCTTTATCATTTTGTTGTAGAGTTTTCTCTTATAAATTATTTCTGATATAGTTTCTTGTTAAATGGGTATCTGTTTAAAGAATCTGAATTATAGTTTAATTCTTTGTGTTGTGAAATACTTTCTTTGTCAATCCATTTTCTATTATGTCGTCTAATCTTCTCAGACTTTTTAATTCTGCATATGATTGCATTGACCATAGAGTCTGCGCTGGAACTGTAAGGAATTTATGTATTCAAAATATCACTGATATTGTTAAAATCGTTTTTTCATGTTCGGTGATGCCAAGATTATCCTAAGTTTTATTTTGAAGTGTTCATCCCGAGAAAAAGCAACAACCTTAAAGGGATTGTTAACATGACTGACACCTCCTGCCATAGTAACATAAAATTCATTTCGTAATCTATGGCCCGTTTCTCTGTGGATATCATTTATAAAGTGACTGCTATTAATCAATTTATCAATATGTCTGATAAACGTTTTGTGAAAAAGCAAAAAAACAAACAAACAAACAAAAACAAAAAACAACAACAACAACAACAAGCAACAACAACAAAAAACAAAACAAAACAAACAAAAACCCCCAGTAACGCGACGTCTAGGAACATTTCTGTTTTCTTTATAATTTTGTGCCATTCCAAAGTATTGTCATAATAATTAGAATATGTGGAAAGAATGGGTTTTTTCATATTTTAAGAAAAATTTGATGTCAACAGATAAGGTATTTCCAAAGAAATCAAATTCGTTTGAGTTTCCATGGACACATGCATATGAATACACACAAAGAGATAACCAAAACGCAGGTTTATTGCACACTCACGTTGTGTGTAAACACGAAATAGTTAGCCAATTGGATAAAAAGTAGTTGACCGAATAAAATGTGATAAATGAAATAGCTGTTGATGTTTGTGTAGACTGACCTTAGACGTGTCGCCCACTGGACCTGCCGGCAGCCCCTGTGTTCTGTCTGTAAAAATAATTTGCACGGGTAAGACAGCTGGTTCCGTTGCACTGTGACAGAACAGTTCAGTGCAGAAGGATAAGGGATCTTAAGAAAGACGCACACACATACACGCCCCCGCGCACGCGCGGAGGTGCGGAAACACTGGAAGCTGTAGTCACAAACCAGCACACAGGCGGCCCAGGGCATAGGGTCGCTCTCTACTGGACCGAAGCAGCAGTGGCGTTCGGCAGCCTCCTGGGTTTCTTTAGGATCGCTCTGCTCACCTCCATGGAAGAAAGGGCTAGAAAAGGTGCCTCAAACATAGCCTGCTTCACTTCTCCCTGGCCAGCTTACAGTGGCTGGTGGGGATCCCTCATATCGGTCGACATACATAATCGACGAAGAAAGTGATGGCGCTCAACCTTGGCACATGGAACGCGAGAACTCTGCTGGATAACATCAAGGCAGACAGACCAGAGAGAAGAACTGCACTGGTTGCCAAGGAGCTAGCTCGCTACAATGTGGACATAGCAGCTCTCAACGAAATGCGCCCAGCAGACCAGGGCCAACTTACAGAACGTGGTGGTGGATACACGTTCTTCCGGAGTGGTCGCAGCAGCGCTGAACGACGAGAAGCAGGCGTGGAATTTACCATCACATCTCACTTCGCCAGTAATCTCACCAAGCTTCCAGAGGATATCAACGACCACCTGGTGACACTTCAGCTCCAACTTTCAAACAAGAAGAATGCAGCGCTGATTAGTGCTTACGCTCCCACAATGACCAACCCAGATGACATTAAAGACAAGTTCTATGAAGTACTCGACACCCTCATTTCAGCAGTCCCAGTCAGAGAAGCTCATTGTTCTCGGGGACTTCAGTACCAGAGCAGGGAGAGACTACCACACCTGCAGAGGGATCATTGGAAGGCACGGCACTAGCAAGTGTAACAGCAACGGCCTTCTGCTCCTCAAGTCGTGTGCCACACATGGCCTTCTCAGCAACAACACCCTGTTCCACCTACCCACCCACCCACCCGTAAGAAGACGTCATGGATGCACCCTCGCTCAAGGCACTGGCATCTGAAAGATCATGTGTTCACCAGGAAGAGGGACAGGATGGACGTCAGAGTAACGAGAGCCATGTGTTGTGCCAACTGCTGGACCGACAACCGCCTCATTGTGTCCAAGTTCAGGCTTCGCATTCTGCCCATGAGAAGACCCCAAGGTCAGAAGACTACAAAGAGGCTGAATGTATCCAAGCTGAAAATCAGTAATGTTGCAAAAGAATTCACCAACGACCTAGAGGTAGACTGCCAGACACACCACATGAAGATGGGACCAGCGTTGAGGACAGTGGATGGCCATCGGAAACGCTGTATACATTACTGCCCTCGATCATCTCGGACAGCAACCCGGAGAAACCAAGACTGTTTCGATGAGAATGATGAAGAAATAGAGGCACTGATATCAGAGAAAAATCAACTGTTGAGAGCGCATCATAACAACCCTACGCCACAAACCAAGGAAGATTCCCTTGCTGACGCAAAAAGAAAGGTGCAGAAGAGACTTCGCGAGATGCAGGACAGCTGGTTCAGCAAGAAGGCGAATGAAATCCAGGGCTACGCAGCCAGCCACGACACAAAGCGCTTCTATGATGCGCTTAAGGCTGTATACGGACGCCAGTCCTCCGGCTCCTCAACGCAGACGGGACGCAGCTGCTGACAGAGAAGAAGCGGATTCTAGAGTGGTGGGCTGAGCACTTCAGCAACGTCCTCAACCGTCCTGCCAACATCAACGACGAGACCATTGATCACCTGCCCAAGGACCTCCCCACCCTCCCCACAGAGGATGAAGTCAGGAAGGCAGTGAAACAACTCTCTTGTGGCAAAGCGCCAGGATCTAATGCAATCCCTGCTGAGGTATACAAAGCAGGAGGCCCTGCAATGATGCAAAAGCTGAATGAACTATTCCAGTCCAGCTGAAAGGTACCAGTATAGTCCACATCTACAAGATATACGACCAAGGCTTTCGATACGGTCAGCAGAGAAGGCTTGTGGAAAATCATGAAGTTTGACTGTCCCAGCAAGTTCATGACAATCGTTCGGCAGTTCCACGATAGCATGATGGTGAAAGTTCTGGATAGTGGAGACGAGTAAGAGGCCTTCCAAGTGACAAACGGCGTCAAACATGGCTGCGTTCTCGCCCCAACTCTCTTCAGTATGGTATTCTCTGCCATGCTAACAGATGCCTTCCGTGACTGCGAAGAAGGAATCCACGCCAGGTACAGGACTGACGAGAGATTGTTCAACTTCAAGCGCCTGCAGGCTGTTACAAAGGTGAAAGAGACTGTCATCAGAGACTTCTTGTTTGCCGATGACTGCGCACTCAACGCCAGCACAGAGCAGAAGATGCAGTGAGAAACAGACTGCTTCTCACAAGCCTGCGACAACTTCGGTCTGACCATCAGCACCAAAAAGACCGAAGTTACGTACCAGCCTGCCCCAGGAAAGTCATACCAGGAGACGCGCATCACAGTGAAGGGGCGAAACTCCAGGCAGTCGACAACCTCGCCTGTCTGGGCAGCACGCTTTCTCGCGCTGAGGTCAACAACAGGATCGCCAAAGCCAGCACTGCCTTCGGGAGAATTCACCAAGCTGAAGGTTTACTGTGCAGTGGTCCTTACCATCCTACTTTACGCCAGTGAGACCTGGACTGTCTACAGCAGACACGCCAAACAGCTCAATCGCTTCCACCTGAGCTGTCTCCGCAGACTCCTCCACATCAGGTGGCAGGACAAAGTCTCCGACACGGAGGTCTTGGAACAAGCTGGCCTCTGCAGCGTCTACATCCTCCTGCAGAATGCCCAAGTGGACATGTGGTGAGAATGCCAGATAGTCGACTGCCTAAGCAGCTGCTGTACAGAGAACTGTGTCAGCGCAAGCGCTTAGTTGGAGGGTAGAAGAAACGCAGCAAAGACTGCCTCAAAGCGTCCTTGAAAGATATGGGCGTCGATATCAACACGTGGAGACGCTTGCTCTGGACCGTCCTGCTTGGTTCAGCAAGATCGCCACAGGAGCCCGTGCAGCTGAAGCCAGGCACTGAGGCGCAACGAAAGCGTGCTGTACACAAGGCCCGAGCAGCATCCACTGCCACAGCACCCACTCACTTGTGTCTCACAAGCCTTCAGGGCCCGGGTTGGCCTCATCAGTCACCTCCGGACCCACAGCCACCGATCTTCCATCTGATTTTGGAAGCCATAGTCATCTTCGAATCCGAAGGACGAATATCATGATATACGCACTCGTCCATATATGTACACTCACGCGTGCACACACACACGCACTTGCGCGCAGTAACGTACATACACTTACGCGCGCGAGCACACACGCGTGCAAAACTGGGTAAAGAGAGGCAACATCAACATTTTTACTTGAGTACTTGACAACGGCAGGGGCACACTACAACACATCTCAAGTAAGTATACCCAGCTTGGTACAGATACTGACATATAGAGAGAAAGAGAGACATAGAGAGAGACAGAAAGACTGAGAGAGAGACAGACACACACACACACAGAAAGGTACTAAGACAGAGAGACAGACTCACGGTGAACGACAGAGACCGAGAGAGAGATCCACGGAGAAAAGAGAGAAACAGAATCTGAGAAAAAGAGACAGAGAAACAAAAGACTGCAAAACAGACTGCACTTGCTCAAACAAAAATCAATATCTATACAAGGAAAAAAAACACAACCAAACAAACAAGAATTGGGGGTGGGGTGGGGGGGTTGGGGTGGAACGAAAAAAGCCTCACTATTTTCACAGGCATTTCCTTTCCAGGCAAGAGGGCACAGGCAGTCGGCTGCCGAGATGTGCATGGTGCACATACCCCCATTATTACAGCTCTTGGCGCTGCAGGCAGTGGACTCTGAATATAGAAAAACACACAAACATCATTTACTTTTGTTCTGCTGCCATTGTACGACCAGTGATTAAAATGTTGATGAGGATCTAACCAAGGTGTTTTAAAACCAATCAGCAACAGATCAAACACTGCATGGTCGGCAACAACTTACGCACAGTAGTAGTACAGACATGACCCATTTGAAATGCAGAAAAAATTAAAAACCGTAATGTATGCATGAGACGATCCATTGGAAATCCCATATAATATATGTATCCCGCTTCTGCAAACATCTGTAATATTCTCAAAAACCTAAACGACGATCGATAAATAGACTGACTGAAAGATCATATCAGTGAAAATTAATAAAAGTTCATTCAACTATTTGTGGATATGTCACGAAACATTCATAAATGTTAATGGCATTTATAACTTTCCAGTTACAACAGAATCCTCTCCATAATGTTCGGTCTGCTCATTTCGCCATATTCCAGCACCACGCGTTTTTCTTTATCTACTTTTACTTTTTTCTTTCTTTTGTGCGGATGTGTCTGTTTACCAATCGAGGTAGGTTTTTATGATACTGCATCCTGCCGTGGGTTCTTTTATGTATGCACGAAGTGCATGCTGCACAGATGAACTCTGTTCATCGTCTCAACCGAAAGACTAGGTCCCACACCACCAACAATGGATGACGGACATAATCATATATTGTCAACATTAACACGAACGAAACCTATCTCACAATGCCAGCAGACGGAGTTGGCAGTGCAAAAACGTGTGTGTGTGTGAATATGCGGGTGCGTTTGAGCGCTTGCGCGCGGCTGCTTGCATATGTGTGTGTGTGTGTGTGTGTGTGTGTGTGTGTGTGTGTGTGTGTGCGCGCGCGCGCGCGCGTGTATGTCTGTGCGAGCACGTCTGTGTTTGTTTCTGAGTACGAACATGCCTGAGACCATCACATACACGCACACTAATAATACATCTCACGATCTCACCATGCCTGCAGTTGGAGTTGGCAGGACCAAACCCATATTGACACAGACACTTAAACCCGGGCGTTCCACTGGAACCAGTCATACACACGCCCTGGTTTTCACACCTGATCGAAGTGCAGTTCTCAACTGGGAAAAAAACAAACAAAAAGAAACAATGACTCTAAACTCTAAACAGAGTGCCTGACTTGTTCAGAAAAAAAGATATTATTTAATTTCATGTCGTTTTTCAGAGAGAGAGAGATAAGCCTACTAAAGAAAAGAGACAGACAAAAACAAAAGGAGGGCGGGATAAGGGGGCGAGGGGGGCTCACAGATAGGATGACCGACTGAGACAGACGAAAGAGAAAGAAACAATTTTAGATGTTCTATTCAAATAGGCAATAACCACTCTGAAAGGGCGTGTATACGAAGAAATGAAAGTCGCGAATTTGTTCAGAGATTTCCATGTTGTTGCAAAGGCGTTTCTTCTTCTATACACTTTATAACAAACAGAGTGATTGTATGATAAGATTTTCATTTGTAGATATGAGAGAGACAGGTAGACATACACACATACAAACAGTATCAATGAATGAATGAATGAATGAATGGTTTTCATTTAGGGCTCAGCGCCTCATGAAAGGGTAACTAACAAATGACATAGACACACACTCACACACACAGAGATGAATCAATACGGGACAACAGTTGGTAATCACCGTGCACGCGCGCGCGCGCGCGCGCACACACACACACACACACATACAGACTGATTGATTGATTGATTGATGTGGATACTTGTATAGCGCCTATCCTCGGTCAGAGACCAAGCTCTAAGCGCTTTACATACACGGGGACATTTGCACCACAGAGAGAGAGAGAGAGAGAGAGAGAGAGAGAGAGATGTCAGAAGACACAGGTGTTCATGACAAAACAGACACCAGTCAGCAGCAAACACTCGGCCACACCCGGGTCTGATTCAACAGCTGAGCCGACGAAGACATCAGCCCACTCAATCAACATGGCTGGAAAAAAACTTTGACTCATCCGCAAGTAAAACCAAAAATGATCTTTCAATAGAGTAAAAACGATAGAGAAGAGAAAGCAGCTACAATTAAACGGAGGTCGCTGCAGCAAACCGCAGACAGAGACAGAAACAACACCAACGGCTGGGCGAGGGGGAGCTCAAAGGAAACACGGGACTCTGGAAGCGACACAACAGACAACGACGAGGATGAGAATCGTCTGGAACAACATCAGGACACCCACAAGATTCCCCAACTTGCACGCATTACCCAGATCCACGATTCAGTGCTGGAAGGAGTACAGGTGGACAGACTTGGCCGTTCTTATGGCTTGGACATCAATTAATGAAGACTGTCAAAAACTGAACATTTCTCTACATGTAAACACTATGAACGATTCAGAACATCCAGACGCCATAATGATTCGCTCCAGTATCAACGACCTAAAAAATCTGACCGCTGAAAAAAACACGCAACAACCTTGTTACAACACTAAAAACAAAACAAAAAAACAAACAAACAAACAAATAAACAAAAAAAACAACCCCCAAAACAACAACAACAAAACCACCACCAACCCACAAAAATTGTAATCAGCAAAACAACTGCAACAAAGTCGAATGACCTCAACCACAGATTGGAGCTGTTCAATGCCCTGGCCTTCACAAACCTGCACGACGCTGACAACGTGTCCTTCCTGGGGCACGATAACCCGCAGACAAATCGCCGTCTGCAAGACGAAATCCACCCGAACACAAAAGGAGACAGAATACCTTGGAAACATTGGCCGACATTTGGAGGCTATCTTGTGGGGGAGGGGCGGGAGGGGGGCACGGGAGGGGGGGGCGAGGTGGGGTGAGAAGGAAACGGTAGTTCACATCCAAATGTGTTCGAAAAACAACCTGCCATAGACCACGCCAGCAACAACAAAGAGAGGGAGAATTCCACTGACGAAATTACGCAGGAGCAACAACCACAACAGGAAAGGATTCTACAGCAAATACAAGACGACAAACATAGGTTTATATCCCAAAAATGAAGAGAACGTCACCTACATTGGGCAAGTGAGACAGTCTCGACAATATGATACACAGAATCGTCTACCACACTCGTCACACATGGACAATGATACAAGACAAAGATACAATTGGGGGCGAAAATCAGTCCGTCTACTATGACGACATGATCGTGGCCGTCATGCGGTGGACCGACACGGGAGAAAAAATCTGGTACAGCAATGACAGGCCAACAAGCAATTTCTACATCTACTGATGAAGTGCTGACCATGTAGATTTTGCAAGCAATATTGTATTGAGTTAACGCGCATTAATTGTTTTATATCTTTTGGTTATTGTTTTCGTTGTCTAATGAAGAAAAAAAACGAAAAAAAACCCAAAAAAAAACAACAACAAAAACAACAAAACACACACACAAAACTTAAAAGATGTTATCATGGAACCTTACCGACTGGGGGACTTAGAATACTTGCCCTCGATGTTTCATGGGATTTCAAAGAATATGATCCTCTTTTTCTTTCAAGAAACAACCTGAATAAAGAAGGTGCATATAATATTTATCTTCCAGAATTTTCGCCAAGAATTCGTTATGTACGCACAAAAACGGAGTTTTTAAAGCACAAACTGCGCAAGTTACTGACTGCATCAAGATGGATTCTGATAATAATGTATATTATATACCACGAAGGCCAACTTATTCATTTGACACAGAGTGCAAAAGAAATTTCATGGACTCTTAACTACCAGAAAAAAATGTGGTTTGACAGACTGTCATCAGCACAGGAGAGATATCAAATTAATTTTAAATGCGTTAAATAGGGAGCCATACAATCAGTCTTTACGTCAAAAATATTTGTAAAAATAAAGATATACAACAGACTGGTAAAACAAAAGAAACGTTATCATAAAAATCACTTGATGAAATGATTACATGAGGTGCTCAATAAAGATCCAAACGAAACATGGGAAACAAAAACAAAAACAACAACAATAAAATTGCAGACAAAGGGAGAACGGAACGAATGTAGACATCAATGAAATGCTTCAAAATGGATTTCACAATTAGAAAATTTAATCGGAAAAGACGTTGAAGTGAATGACGAACAAATGACAAAAGTTTAAGAGGAACTTGAAGAAACCGCAATGTTTGATAATGATAATATATTAAGTAAAAATAAGGATTTTGCTGAAGTAGAAATAAGTAAGGCATGGCTTTGTATAAAAAAAGAAAAAGAAAAAAAGCTAGGAAGATAACAGATGACATGATCAAAAGCAGTTTTCCGGATATGTTTCCTGTCAATCAAAAGCTGTTTAGTGTAACATATACAAAAGGTTTGTATCCAGGCAACTGATAAACTGGTATCGGTATTCCTTTGTACAAACGGCAACCAAATGGATCCAAATTATTATCGGGTGATTACACAGATAAAGTATTCTACACGATCCTGAATACAAGAATGATTGAATATCTGAAGACTAACCACATTCTGATCACAGAATAAGCCGGATTTTGGAGGAAAAAACAACAACAACAACAACGGAACCTCTGATCAAATTTTTCTTTAAAAAAAAAAGCTAGCAGATGAGATAATAAAAGCATCAAAATTATCAATAGAAAAAAAAAACTAACAAAAAAACTACCAACAACAACAACAGACAACTATACGGCTCTTTTGTAGATTTTCACGAAGTGTTCGACAGTCTTTGGCATGGTGTAATGGTGGTGAAGCTTCATAGAATAGGAATAAAAGGTAAATGTTTTGATATAATTAAAAACATGTATATAAACGCCCAAATCTACGCAAAATTACAAGATTACAATATTTTTTCAGCAAATACACTCTGCCCAACTCTGTTCAATATTTATATCAACGGTATCACCACAGACAAGAACTCTCCCACGATCGACATTACTTCATCTTCTAGAATCCCTTGTCTTTTACATGCAAATGATTTAGTTATTCTACCATTATCTAAAGACGGCTTGCAACAAAACATAACATTTTACAGTCATACTGCTGTCAACTGGGATTACTTTTAAACTGAGAAATGACAAAAGAATCACTTTTTCAAAGCCTATCTCTAAAGTACCCATACATTTGCAATGTCGAGAGGACATTACTGAAACAGTGGAAGAATATGAATATTTACTAATTTAGGGGTTATATTTCACAGAAACAGCAACTTATGTCGAGCACAGGGACTTCTAAAAAAAAAAAAAAAAAAAAGAATCAAGGAAATATGGCTCTGCATGTACAACTCAGAACATTTCGCAATACAAACATCAATATAGATATCATGTGTCAGCGATACTTTAATAACACCTGCATCAACATATGGGCAGAAGTTTGGTTTCCATATGATGTTGCATGAGATGTGTCCCTCAAGTCATATGAATTATTCAGAATCTGTCTTTTAGAGAAATTTCCACACGAAACTGGTGGAGGGGGTTGGGTGTTTAGAAGGGAGGAGTGGAGAGAGAAGAGAAGTGATGTTGCTAGAATTTTTTTGGTCTTTATACTCTTTGCCGTAGGTTTGTATGTTTTAACGTATTCTTTTTTCCTCTTTTTTTTTCTAACTTGCATTTGTCACTCTGATGCTCCTGACGGCAGAAGTCATCTGAAGACCGTAGTCAGTTTTTTAGATTTCTTTTCCCGTTGTGATTTCTCTTCAGGTTTTATTTTCTATTTTTTAAAAATTTTATTTATTTATTTATTATTACTGTGTTTTTCTGTTTTTGTTTTGTTGTTGACCTTTTTTTTTCGTTTTTTGTTTTTGTTTTGTTTTTTTGTTTGTTTGGTGGGTTTTTTTTCTTTTCTATCCATTTCATTCAGGTATTTTTGATTCTTTGGTTTTGGTTTTTAGGGAGTGGTACTTTGAGGAAACAGTTATCATTTTACATGCTGGATAAACACTTTCTTTTTTATTTTTTACTTTTGTGTTGGTGTGGTAAATATCAATGTAAGAGGTTGAAAAGATTGAGTCCAATGTTATATTTGATAAATGAAAACAAGCAAATCCATAACATACTGAAAACTATGCACCTTCTTGGTACCTCTGTAATAAATACAGTATTGTTATTATTATGGATTATGGTTAAAGTCCAAATTAATGTTTGTGTGTTGTTGGAGTTGTTTTTTTCTGCTGATAACTCTTAGAAATGGATAGTTCTATTAAAGTTATGTCATTGAACTGTTAAGGCCTTGCCAGCTCAGAAAATACTGAAGAGACCTATTTCATTTCTTTAAAAACAAAAACTTTGCCATATACCTACTGCAAGATACCCACTTTGACCCAAAGTTGGAACATTGTATTAGAGCTGTGTGGGGATATAAATGTTTCTTTGCCTCCTACAGTTCCAATTCGAGAGGTGTAGCTGTTCTTTTAAATAATAATTTTGAATTTAAAATTAAAAAAGTGTACAAGGAGGCAACAGGTAATTATTTGTTTGTCTCTACTGAGATTAAAGACAAAGAATTTCTGATTCTTAGCGTATATGGCCCAAATCGAGATGACGCATATTTTTATACTGAATTGAAAGAAAGATAGAAAGATTCAAAGCAACTGGATGTGAAAACATTATAATCGGGGGGGGGGGGGGGGGGGGGGGGGGGGGGGAACTAGAATCTAGTCATGGTCTTCAAGTTAGATTAGTATGATTATTAACAATTTAATAACGTCAAGGGCAAAGAACAAGTTGAGACATTGATGACTGATCTAGACTTAGTGGACATATGGAGACCGGTTAATCCAGAAATAAGAAGGTATACATGGAGAAGAAGTACCCTAGTGCTAGACTAGTAGGCTAGACTTTTTCCTGATTTTTGAGGACCTATCTAATTTTGTTACTGACACAGAACTGACTGCTCGTAACACTGACTCTGACTTTTGAAAAAGACAAGAAACGCCATTCTTTATGAAAATTTAATTGTTCTCTTTTAAAAGATAAAACATATCTAGATGAAGTTAACAGTGTCATAAAAGAAATAACAGAAGAATACTCTGCTACACCGTATAATAGAGAACAACTGTCAAATGTAAATAAAGCTGACTTTCAACTTACAATATTAGACCAACTTTTCCTGGATGTAATATCAATGAAAATTAGAGGTAAAACCATATCATTTGCAACAGCGAAAAAGCATAGAAATAGTGAATTAGAAAAGCAGTTAGAACTAAATCTTAGATTAGAAGATTTTGTGGGCCTCAAAAATGAAACTTTATCAGCAAATTCATGAACAAACTAACTTTGAGTAATGGCTCTGAAGTAAATGAAACAGATGGTATTGTAAATGAGATAAAAACATTCTATGAAAATTTATATGGGAACAAGGATGTAGAACACTGTGAAATAATAATAATAATAATAAGAACAATAAAATAATTCATAACTTTTCTATGGCGCGATATCCAGTACTAATGCTGCTCAAAGCGCCTTACATAATCGAGCCAGATATAAACATAACATAAAACATTACAACTAGTTAATGATTTGCCAAAGTTGACCCAAGAAGAAAGTCATTCGTTAGATGGTGAAATATCGTTAGATGAAGCAGGTATAGCTCTGAAAAAAAAAAAGAAAACCAATAAGAGTCCAGGCACAGATGGATTTACTGTTTACAGGGCTTTTTGGGGTCAGCTAGGAAGATTCGTTGTTGTTAAGGTCTTTAAATGAAGGCTTTAGAAGGCAAGAACAGTCCACAACACAGAAAGAAGGCATTGTAATCTGTCTACCAAAAGCTGATAAGGAAAGAGATTTAAAAAAAAAAAAAAATCGGATACCAATATCACTTTTGAATGTGGTTTATAAAATCGGTTCAGCTCACTCACTCACTCACTCATTCCCTCGACCACTGGGGTCATTGGGGGGACATGAGGAAGATGTCATAGCTCGCCACGTCGTTCTGTTGGCAGCTGTCGTGAGGAGATCTGGCATCGTCATTTTGGTCCATTCCTTGACGTTGTCGGACCAGCTCTTTCTCTGCCGCCCACGTCTGCGCCCTCCCTCTACAGTCCCTTGCAGGATGGTTTTGGAGAGGGTGTTATGTCGTATGACGTGACCAAACCATGCCATCTTCCGTCGTTTGACAGTCACCAGCAGTGGTTCTTGGGGCCCAACAAGGTTGCTGACCAGGTTCCGCACATAGTCATTGGTCTTGTGCTCCTTGTAGGAGATGTGTAGTAGTCTCCTCAAGCATTTGGTTTCGAATGCTTGGATTCTTCTTTCTGTTTCTGCCATCAGTGTCCATGTCTCACATCCATATAAGAGGATGGAGACCACCAGTGACTTGTAGAGCAGGAATTTTGTGTGGAATCTGATGTTGCTCTTCCATACCCTGTTCAGTCTGGCCATCGCTGCCGTTGCAGAATTAATCCTATTTCGGATTTCTGCTGTGCAGGTGCCGTCTTTGGACAGGGTTGCTCCCAGGTACTTGAAGCTGGTTACTTCTTCCAAGGGCTCACCATTCATGGTTATGTTGGCACTGATGTTAGTTGTGCTGTTGACCATAACCTTTGACTTCTCTGTGCTGACCTCCATGCCGTAAGCACTTGCTCTTGTAGTGAGTCTGTTTGTTAGATCCTGGAGCTCGGTGTTAGTGCCCCCCATGAGGTCGATGTCGTCTGCGAATCGCAGATTGCAGACTGGCCTGCCGCCAATGGTGATGGAGGTGTGGTGGTCTTCAAGGGCCTCCTGCATGATTCTCTCCAGAAAGATGTTGAAAAGTACTGGGGATAATAGGCATCCTTGCCTGACTCCGACTGTGGTCCGAAAGAACTGTCCTTGTTGATTGTTGAGGAGCACTGCACTGCTGGAATGTTCGTAGAAGGCCTGGATGGCTTGAATGAGCCCTTCATCAATGTTGAAGCCTCTCAGTACTTGCCAGAGGCCGCTGTGCCACACCCGATCGAATGCCTTCTTGAAGTCGATGAAGTTGTGAAAGATGTCCTTTTGGTGTTGTAGATGTTTTTCAATGAGGATTCGACAGTTGAATATTTGTTCGACAGTGCTCCGCCCTTTTCTAAAGCCTGCTTGTTCTTCTGGTAGCAGCTCCTCAGCCTTAGAATTCAATCAGTTGAGGATGATGCGGAGCATGACTTTGCTTGGGTGGCTAATCAGACTTATAGTCCTGTAATTCTGACACTGCTTGAGGTTGCCCTTCTTGGGTAGAGGAATCACCAGCGATTGGGTCCATTCTGTTGGCCACTTCTTTTCTGTCCAGATCTTCTGACATAGCATTGTTAGTGCTTCTGTGGTCTCCTTCCCTCCGTACTTCAAAAGCTCAGATGGGACGTTGTCCACTCCTGGGGATTTCTCTGGCTTCAGACTCTGTATTGCAGCCTCAACCTCCTCCTTCAATACTTGGAGATTTTCCTCACTGTCTGTGGATCGTGGGTTGTCCTGCAATATGAATGAGTCTGGATTGAGCTGGTAGTTGTAGAGGCCGTCACAGTATTCTGTCCACCTCTTCAGGACTTCTTCGCTATCTGTCAGTAGCTTGCCATCCTTATCTTCGATGACAGCTGATCTTGGCTGACTAGTCTTGGTGAGGGTCTTGAGGATGCTATAGGCTCTTTTGCTGTTCCCTGCTTCCATGCCTTTCTCAACTTCTTCGCACTACTCCTCTATCCTCTAACTGAATTAAGAAAGTGCCCGCCTCAATAATGAATGAACATCAGACAGGTTTTATGACAAACAGGTTTATAGGAGACAACATTCGTTTGATTTTTTATTTAATCATGTACTTGAATAAATATAATTTGCCAGGATTGCTATCAATAGTATTATGTCTAGATTTTGAAAATGTGTTCGATTCTGTTGACGGGGCTTTTATGTTTAACGTCATGCGTGCTTTTGGTTTTGGACCAGATATATGTCAGTGGGTATACACATTTTATAACAACATAAAATCAGCAGTTTATGTAAATGGTGTTGTGTCTGGATGATTTCAGGTAAAAAAGAGGATGTAGGCAAGGAGATCCAATCTCCCCATATTTGCTTTTATTATGTGTAGAAATTCTGGGAATCATGATACGCCAAAACAATAGAATAAAAGGAATAGTAATAAATGAAACAAAGCACAAAATTTCACAGTTTGCTGATGACACAGAATTATTTCTAGATAAGGATAAGATTTCATTTAAAGCATTAAACACTGCTAATTTTTTTGTAAGAAATCTGGGCTATTTTTAAACACAGGGAAAATTAAAACAGTTGCAGTATGGATAGGCAGTAAACGAAATTCCAAGGAAAGATTCATGCCACATTTGCAGATAGATTGGAATCCTTTGAGGTTTAAGATTCTTGATATTTGGTTTACAGGTGACTTAACTGAATGTATAGAATTGAACATGTAAGAGAAATTTCATGAAATTAAAACATTATATAAGATATGGCTAAAGAGACAGATATCTCCTCTAGGAAGAGTAGCAGTTTTAAAATCTTTAATCCTATCAAAACTCACACACCTCTGGATTTTGTTACCTAACCCATCTGACAAAATGATAGAAATGATACAAAGGACCATATTTGAATTTGAGTGGAAAAGAAAGAGAGATAGAATAAATAGAAAAACAGCAGTCACAGACATTGATTTGGGAGGGCTTGGAATCCCTGAGATCAAGACATTCATAACTGCACTAAAACTCAGTTGGTTAAGAAAACTGAACTCCACAAATGGAAAACAATTATTTCGCTAAATTTCCAGAGGTTGCACATTTACACTTATTAGGGCCTTGTTTAATGATTAAAAAAACACAAGCTTAACGATTTTTGGCATAATGTACTAAATGCATATAGAGAGTTAGGGGGGGAAGTACGCCCTCAGTCGACAAAAGAATTACTTGCTGAATCTATCTTTTGTAATGAAAAATACATATAGGACATAAGACTGTCTATTATAAACAGTGGGCTAATAGAAATATTTACCTTATTAACCCTTTCACCGCCAGTCAATTTAGAGTACAAAATTCCCTTGTGGTATAAACACAGAAAAGACAGTAGCTAAGAATAGCTGGGGATTCCCCCTGCGATGTATAGAAAACATGGCCTATCCTACCACAATGACAATGACAAATGTTTAATTGAGGGTAAAATGGATAAGCTGGAAGCTTCTTTACACCATGCCCTCACACACGCATACACACACATTGTAATAAATGAAATAAGTATGAATAATAAATGACATAGAACAAACCAAATAGATAATAATAGTCACATAAATGGATGAATCAAAGACTACAATTACGGAAACATGAAAATCATACAAAACACTGCCACATGAAAATCTTCAAACACACACACGTGTGTGCACACACAGGCATCATACACATAATCTCAAACACACAAGTACACAGAGATACACACGCATACTTACACTCGCCAATTTTCTTTGCTTACACACTGCTGGAGAACAATTTATCAAAGTACGTTGGCTTACTAGGATCTCATCATATGCTTTGATTTTGCTGGTACTAATTAAGTTTGTTGCATCAGATATTTTTGATACGCTTTTTTGAAAGATGCTATAATAGATCTATTTCTAAGATACTCGGGGATTTCATTCCACAGTTTACCACCAGAATAAGTGAGAGAGGACATGAAAAGGTTAGTTCTGGGACGAGGGGTAAAAATGGTACTCTTACTACGAATGATTCTTTCCGGGAATTTCCTATAAAGATAGGGCGGTGCAAAGTTCTTCATAATTTTGAACATAAAAACACCCTTGTTAAAGCGACATTTAAGATGAAAGGGGAGAATACTTAGTTCAACATAGTCATTTGCTTGAATAGAAGATTTAAGGAGAATGAGCTTAAGGGAACGTCTGTATATACTTTCAAGAGTTTTTAAGCAATTTTTACGAGCCCCGTCCCAGCATGTTGATGCATACTCAATATCAGGTTGGATATATGCATGAAAAAATAATTTACGGGTATGCTGATTAAGGAAATGCTTAATTCTATTGAGCTGAAATACATTTTTCGATAACTTCTTGCATAAAGCAGAGATATGATAAGACCAGGAAAGGTTATTGTCAAGTGTAAGACCAAGTAGTCTATAAGAACTAACTTCCAGCAAATCATTATCAAGTACCTTGAGCCCTTTTATTTTAGATTTGATATTTTGTCGTTTTTGTCTGGTTGTGATTAACATAAATTTAGACTTATGTGGGTGAATTGCCATGTGGTTCGTTTCAGTCCAGTTTATAAGTTTATCAATATCGCTCTGCAACTTAGCGCATACTGTATTGGCATTTGCGTCTTTTTGATGGAGTGTTGTATCATCAGCGAAAAGTTCGCAAGAGGATGAAACGTGAAGTGGAAGATCATTTATATAAATTGAAAATAAAATAGGCCCTAAAACTGATCCCTGAGGAATACCATAATTAACTGACATAAGAGGGGACATTTTAGAAGCTTGGATAACCGCTTGTTTCCTATTATCAAGAAAAGAAGATATCAGTTCAACTGAATCAGATGATAAGCCATACATGACTAACTTTTTCGAAAGTAGTTTATGATCTATTGTATCAAAGGCTTTTGCAAAATCAACAAAAACAGACCCAGTAAATAAGTTATCATTAATGTTTAAATGCCATTCCTCAACAAGATTAGTCAGTGCAGTATGACAGGAATAATTTTTTCTAAAGCCACTTTGATTGGAGTGAAATAAATCATATTGTTGAAATGTGACTGAAGGGTAAGTTTGATATGTTTTTCGAGGGGTTTGGATAGTGTGGACAATATTGATATAGGCCTATAGTTAGTACGGTCAGATGGATCACCATATTTAAAGACAGGTAACACTTTAGCATTTTTAAAAGCCTGTGGATAGGAGTGTTTTTCTATACAGAGGTTATAGATATACGTGATGTGTTCAGAGATGATAGGTGCTGCTATCTTCAAAATCTTACTATCGATACCATCTAAACCTCGGGATGTAGACTGTTTTAATGAGCATAATTCTTTGAAAACATCATGTACACTAATGTATGCTAGCTGAAAGTTAGAATGTATTCTTTTCGTGTTACAAAAACATTTGAGCAATTGTAAGTCATTGGACTCGGTGATATCAACCCCGACAGTTCTTTCTGCGACAGTGGTAAAGTGTATATTTAGAATTTCAGCTGACATCTCATTCCCAGAAGGAGTAAACTGAACTTTTTTTTCCTGACAGTTGGTTGATAGCTTTCCAAATGGATTTTGTATCTCTTTTAGATATTATCAAATCACTAAAATATATCTTTTTGGCAGCCCGTTTCATTGATGTTACTTTATTTCTCTGTTTCTTAAATTTCTCATCTTTTCCTGTAGTTTTTAATAATAGTTCTCGAGCCTTTATTTCAATATTTATATCTTCTGTCAACCACGGGGCCTTATCATCCTGTCTAACGCGTTTAGTCCTCAAGGGAACATGTTTGTTGAAGACGGAAAGAAAGTACTTATACCATGTCGCAAGCGCACTGTCAAGGTCGGTACACTGGTAAACATCAGAAAATTTAGCCATACATAAATCAGACAGAAACCCTTCTGTGTCAAAAGTTCTGTAACTACGGAATGATATATACCTGTGACTGCATCTGGGGATTTTTATACCTTTCTTTGACCATGTTAGACATAATGGAAAGTGATCACTAAGGCCAAATACAGGAACAAAGGTTTCTACAACATTTCTAGGGTTAGTTACGTAAATGCGATCGATTAGTGTTTCAGAGAGAAGTGTCTTCCATGTTGGAGTATTAACTATCTGTGTTAGATTATACATTTCAGTGATTCCCTTCCAGTTATCATGTGGTTTTAACAAATCAATGTTAGAATCACCCAGCAAAATAATTTCGGTGGAATAGTTAGTTGCATCTTCCATCATGTGCTCAAAGCGATCAAGCCACTCAACCCTTTCTTCGGGATTTCTGTATAGAAAACATACAAGGATTGGCTTGGTCCGTTTTAAGCGAATCTCTAACCAAATGCATTCAATTTTATATTTATCAAAAATACTAACTCTTTTGTAATTTACAGACTGATGAACATAAGCTACCAATCCTGTTTCCAGTTTAACTGTGGCATCACGCCTGACGAGATGGTATCCTGGAATAGATATCACATTGTCTGAAACAACATCAGATTATCGTGTTTCGGAAAAGGCAAAAACATGAAAGCAATTACCAGAATTAGAAAGGATGGGGGAAATGTCTGACATCTTGTTCAGCATATGACAAATATTAAGGTATCCTATTTTGAATCCAGTTTTAGTCAGCCACCTGGGGGTGTTGGAGCAGTTCTCCACCGAACATTAAGAGCAGTAGGTTCATGGATAACAGACCAATAAATGGTCACCTTTTAGCGACATGGGTCCTCTACCACGCCTGTGCATAAATGCGAGCTTGGCGGCGAAAGGGTTAAAGAGTTGATAAATCAAGATGGCACATTTATGTCACATGAACAATTCAAGTTCTCCTACAATGTAAGTACTGATTTCATAACATACACTGGTTGTATAAGAGCAATACGTAAATATGCTGACAAAATAAGTTCACATATTGATAGTACTCAGTCAGCAGATATTCCAAAAGTGCTTCATATTATACAATCGACTCCGAAAGGTGCAAAACCATAATATGATTTACTTCTAGATGAGCCTGACCCAAAATGTTGCAGCAAATGGAATACAAAACTGAACATGGAGCTTGAATTAAATATAATATTTAACAAGATTAAGAAAATTCAGGAAACCAAATTAAAATGGAAATTAACAAATAATGAGGCCAGGAGATGGAATGATTAACAAATAGTAAAGAGTGGTAACTCTCTCCAATCACAAGGTACACAACTTCAAGTCAGCGCTGCTTACGCTACCGATTCAGCTGGCACACAGGTAAATAAAAGGTACATTGGAACAAACCCAGACACTTCCTCAAAAAAGAAAGCGCCGGGCCTGTCCTTATACAAATCATTTGACATGTGCACACAGCCGCAAAGACAGAAGACAGAAGAAATGTGCAAACACAAATTAGCTTTTATTCAAGACTGGCATAGCCTCTTTAATCCTGAACAAGCCACACAGAAGACATTAAAAGGGTTTCAAATCAGATTAGTACATAGAATCTTATCTACAAATGTTACGTTTTTAACATGGGTGTGAAAAATGACTCCAGGTGTACGTTCTGCAAAGAAACACAGGATAGCATACAACATATGTTCTGGGGCTGCATCCATGCTAAACGCTTTTGGGAAAACATTCAAACAACTTTAAATGATTGCTTTGGTGGTAATTCAGAATTATCACTCAGCATGTGTTTTATTTTATTTGGCTATGACAAGCATGTTAAATCCAACAGAGTGCTTGACTATATTTTACTCCTTGCAATTTTTTTTTTCTGTTCAAGTGTAAGTTAAACGAAGTGCTCCCAAGTGGGTGCAGTTTTATGAAATATCTTAAATCGAAGTATGAAACAGAAAAATATATCGCTATAAAGAATATGACATATAATAGGTTTCTGGCTGACTGGTTCTATCATGATGGAGTCTCCCGTCGGACCGACGAATGAGTAGGCAGCCAGGCTTATCTGTCGGTGTGTGTCCTCATATGGGGGAAGAGGCCGATTCTGGATGCGCAGCACTTCCCACAGGTGTTCCAAGGGAAAACGTCTCCAGAAGTTGAGCCCTGCTTCCTTCGCTCACGCTTCCCGTTAACGGCCAGCATTCTCTTGTTTTCAAACGTCTTTGTGTCAGTCCATGCTGCGCGCACAGCGAGAGCAAAAGCAGTCCGTTGGAGTTGCACTTGCCAGTGCCGTGCTGTCCTAGGACTTTTGGCCACGAGGAGAAGTCCACGCCGACGCGAGCATTGAAATCCCCAAGGATAATTAGCCTGTCCTTTCTGTCTACCGCTGAAATGGTGCGGCTGAGCTCCTCGTAGAAGGCTTCTTTGA
The DNA here is from genome assembly GCF_041734735.1 of Babylonia areolata. Classification (NCBI taxonomy): domain Eukaryota; kingdom Metazoa; phylum Mollusca; class Gastropoda; order Neogastropoda; family Buccinidae; genus Babylonia; species Babylonia areolata. The sequence continues at coordinate 6,852,271 of NC_134879.1, forward strand.
TGTCATCAGGGTTGGTCATCGTCGGGGCATAGCAGCTGATGACTGTGGCGAAGCGATCCTCGGGCAGCTTCAGACGCAGGGCCATCAGCCTATCGTTTATCCCACGTCGAAGGCTGTCAAGTTGTCGTGCAAGTTTGATTTGTATGGCAAAGCCCACGCCTGAAGTTCTTGGGGTGCCTTCTGGCTTCCCAGTGCAGTAGAAGGTGTAGCCCCCTCCATCTGGGTTTCACCAGCAAACCTGGTTTCGCTCAGGGCTGCTATGTCCACCTGGTAGCGATCAAGCATCCTAGCAAAGAGCGCTGTGTGCCTTTCTGGTCTGTCGTCTCTGTCCGAAAGGGTGCGAACATTCCAGGCACCCAGAGTCAGGGCATGATTCCTGGTTCTTTTCTTCTGTTGTTTTCGACCGCTAGTGTTGGATGTCCACGTAGGTGCGGTTTCCCTAGGTACTAGGTGAGGCAGGATTTGTTTAGTGATCCTTTTATCTCCCCTTCCACCTGTGGGGAGAGCAGTGCTGTCCCTAAAAAGGGCTGCTCTGACACTGTGGGAGGATACGGGCGCCGCATCTGCCACAGTCTACGGCGGACGACCATCACCCCACAGCCGCCTGCGTGCAGAGTCGTGACTAGGGACTGCCAGCAGCATCCTCTGCCTGTCCCCGTTACCATTTCTCCATCGCCGCAGGGCTTGGGAAAGCTGAGTGTTGAAAGGCTAGGTCGTCGTTCCGACATCAGCCTGGTTGCCTGACCAGCACAGGTGACTTTTCTTAGTGAAGAGGAGTTGTGCAGTCCCTTCGCCACTCTCTCGCCTACCGACGCTCACAGTCCCACAGGTGCAGATACTGCCACGTGTAGAACGGCCTCGGCAGGTGCAGTTTTTTTTCTTCGGAGTTCCGTCTCCTAGGATTTCCATCCAAGGATAAGAGCTCCCCCTGCCCTTTGGTCATCCTCTTCCGCCTTTACAGCCGTTGAGAAAGGTTTCCTCCTCCGCCTGGTCCGTCGTTGGGAGACTTCACATGCGGCAGGAAGTACTAGGTTACATGGTACCAATAGCACGGGCTATGCCCCTGACCTGAACGCCTTATAAAAACATAAAAAAATGTACAACAAAAATGAAAAATGCGAGTCAATTTACCTGTATCCTTTCTATTTATAATGGTGTAATGAATGTCATTTATGTAATAATGTTACCTGCATTTACTATTACCAATATGGATTTTGCTCTATTATTATCAATATCATTATCAGTGGTAATATTCTATTATTTTTTGCTGGTTTGCTCCTGATTCGACAGATGTACCAGATTTTGCTCGGTATTTCATTATTCCTTGTCTAACAACTCTCATAATTTGATCTAAAAATGAAATGGACTCAAACAGAGTATGTATGTATGTGTGTGTATTTTTTTTTTCAGCGTCAGGGCACACATGATGATATAATTTTCTTTCTGTTATTTTGCCTTAGAACAAAGTGCACCTCAGTTTAATGATACTTGTGAAATGTGCAACTTGAATGATATGTTTTTGCTATTTTTTATTTTGTTTTTTGTTTTATCTCTTTTTTTCCGTTCTTTGTCCTAAAAAAAGCCGGACCTTTGCGATGTATATTTCTATGTTGAGTTATATAATATGTGCATGGGACCAAAAAACAAAAAAAGTCCAAATGAAAAACCCTAGAGCTTCCTCAAAATTCACTTGTACGCACAACTTACAAGTGCATGTGTCGTCAAACAAACAAAACTGTTCAGCGGCTACTTTTCATTTAAAAAAAAGTGTTAACTAGCACTGGAAGAGATCATGTTTGGAAAAATCAGTTCACTTTCAATGTTAAAAGATTATAATATGCTAAAGCTAAGAAGCTGGAAAGTGATAATGTAAGGTTTTGGAAACAGAAACAAAACAGTTCAGATAAACTGAACAAGAACGCTGTGACAAATTATAAAAGTGAACCATACTTTAAAAATACAACAAATATAAAACACAGACCAGCACTCACTATGTTACAAATGAGCGCCCTTGACTTACAGGTATGAAATTACACCAAAATAGCAAAGACAGTGCGCTACCTGTAAGAGTATATAAGACGAGATTCATCTTCTAGATAACTGTGTGGAATACAATATTTACAGACACAGATTATTAAACGATATATGTCGTCGAAATGCCACGCATGCGAGCTGACCTTAGTAAAAGAATCACAGCCAAGGCTGGTTTTATTTGTTCACGAATGTTTCTTTTCATAACATGTTTATGTTTTATTGTGTCTTATAAACCCTATGGTTTTATGACAATAATATATTCTATTCTATTCACACACACACACACACACACACACACCATATCTCCCTCATTCCCCCCGCCCCCAGCCCTTCCCCCCCGCACCCTCCCCCCACCCCCACTCCATACACCCTCATACAAAATCCTCCCGAACTGTCATCATTGTACAGCATTATATAAACTTCAAACATCAAAGTCGCCAACGCACGAAACCATCATTGTTTATTTGTTTGTTTTTACCATCCAGTTCTGCTGATTACCATCTTCTAATCAACAAGGCTGTCCCCAGTTTTGTTATCCTCATTCTTATTATCAATGTCATTATGTTCACGGCATTTCACTAGTTCTGACATTATTATCGAATTCGTTATCATCACCAAGATGGTCACAAGTTTTGCCATACCTATGCTTTTCGGTATGGTTAATTTGGTTGTCGTCATCAACATTGTCGTCAGTTTACCAGATTCATCTAAGCCATCATCATGATTAATCAGTATCTATCCTTTGAATTGCAGGAAGTTACCTTGGCTGCAGTCGGGCCCTGAAAATGGCACCTCGCACACACAGGTGTGTCCCCCAGTCGTCTCTGCATCAGGCATGCACACTCCTTTGTTGTTGCAAGGGTTTTTGCTGCAGGGGTCTGCATCTTGGTATACAGCAGGATTAGTTCACGACTAAATGTTTGCCATGAACTATGTCAATATGTATTTAGTTTGCTGGGTGTATTTTGGTGTGTAAGCTTCAATGCACCATTGATGGAATGTATTATGTTGAATATTTTGTGTTTTGTATAGCACCTACAGCAGTTTTCTGGATTGAATGATATATATCAGTATCCATTATCATTATCATCGTTATTATTATCATGCATCAGCATCAGTATCAGCATCAGAAGCTCAGGGAGGTGTCACTGCATTTGGACAAATGCATATACGCTACACCACATCTACTATGCAGATGTCTGACCAGCAGCGCTTTGTCAGGCCTTGAGAAAAAGAAGAAAAAAAGAAGAAAAAAAAAAAATAAAAAAAATAAAGATGAAATAGATAGTTATAAAAAAAATGAAAGAAAATAAAATAGAATGAAATTTATATTAAAAAGAAGAAAAAAAAGTAATAAAAAATGAAAAAATAAATACAAATAAATAAATAAGTAAATAAAAGAAAATAGAATAAAAAGACAATGATAATAAATAAACAAGTTAGCAAATAAATGTAAAACATATATACATATATATATATATGCATAACAGATATGCAATAAAAATTCAGTTTCACAGATGTGAAAGCCCAAGCAAAAGTGCACATGCCCAAATGCACATGAACGTACACGAGCCCCGACACACGCTGATACACACACACACACTGACACACACACCATCTCCCAAATTACCCCCCACCCCCACTCCTACCCCCGCCCTTCCGCACACACGCATTTCTAGGCTATGTGTCGCAACTTCCACGGCACGCACACACACACACACTCACTCACAGAAACACATACACATACTCCCATACCCCCCTGGTCTCCCACCCCCATATGTATATGCACACCCACACGTTCCAATATTCCGTTGCTCCCACAATACAGACATGCATACACACACCTCATTCTCCACACACCCACACCCACAAATCGAAGTCCTCACGACGCACATCTCCACTCCCTCATCCACACCCACCTACCCACTTAAGAAATACACACATATATGTGCTCGCACGTGTACATAGCTCACCTGACACATGTGTACACTTACACACTCGTGCGTGCACAAACGCACACACACACACACACAGAGGCTGGCCACTGATTGGCCACAAGGGGGGTGGGAAAAGATCTCTGATGCCAGGAACATGGCATCTGGTGTGTTGCTCAGTCTAGTATTTGGAAAAGCCCACAGAGACTGTTCCGTTTCGAAGAAATTTGCGCAATGTTGGTTTGGAAATGATGCCAATATTCGTTTGATTTGCAAAGCATCGTGCTGTATCTTTCATGCTAGACTTAGGGCCGCTCTCTCTATCTTTCTTTTTTTTTTTTTTTTAAGGCGAATGATGGTGTGATGGCCTTGTACCTGTTCTTTTTTTTGGTACTCTTTGAATTTCCTAAGGATTTCCGATTTTCCTAGATGTATGCCGCTCGTTGTTATTGCGTTACCAGCAAGTCTGTTTGCTCGCTCATTTCCCTTAACAGCTGCATGTCCCGGGCAGTGTGAGCATGTAAGTTTTTGAATCTGAAAGTTGCGAATTGCCTCATGCAACTCTGGGCTTCCCATTCCACTTTCAATCTTTTTTGTATTAGGTTCACCGAGTCCGTTAGAATCATGGAATGTTGGTTTTCATGTATATGAATAGATGATAGCCACTGGAAAGCATGTGTCACAGCTTCAACGTCCAACGTTTGGCTGGAGGTTGTGACTTTGTAGGCAGCCTTCTCTTCCCTAATTGTTTTAACATTTTAATTCGCAGTGAATTCCCAACTGTATTAGTCTTTGGTGACTGAGCCATCTGTATATATGATGATGTCCTCTTCTTTACTGTTTTCTTCTATGAGTAGCTTTGCTTCTGCATTAGTTTTGCCCTCTTGCCATTCCCGGCAATGTCTTCCTAGAGTAGGTGAAATGGCTGTGTTGAATAGATGATTAAGGTTTTCGGGGTTTTCCTCCCATTCTTCTGTTTCTTTCAGGTCTTGTAGTTGGCATACAAGCTGGATTGTGTCTTCTGCTTGCCCCATCCATGATCTTCCCCGTCCTAGACGGCTGCCTTTTGGTTCCTCGACTGCATCATGAAGTGGGTTTTAAGGGGTTTGATAATATTGTGAAGTAGGTCTTAACCTGTTCTTACTTGTTTCTGGCCTGCATTAAAGGAAAGTCAAGCAGGTATTGCATGGCTTCCGTACGTGTGTCTTTTGTTGTTCCAAGGATCTGCCTCATAGCTTCATTTTGAACTCTAATTTTAGGAGGCTGCTTTGAGACGGTGTTGTTAGCCCAAGTCTGTAGTTGATCACACTGAGAACGAGTGATTGACATGGGAGGAAGAGGTGACGTTGTTCGATACTTTTGGTTGCCATTGCCTTTAACACTGAAAGACCCTTTTTGCATTTGAGAACAGTATTTTCCGTATGTTTTCTGAAGGTCAGCATCCTGTCGAACTGTATGCCTAGGTAGCGTAGGCATTCGGTTATCTCGATTTGATTTCTGTCGAATGACACAGGCGGCGGTGATTTGCTCGCAGTTTTGTTGTTGAGGGTGCACTGAAACGTTTAGGCTTTCGCTGGATTGATGGAAGATCCTGTGTCCTTGCACCACTGGGCGATATTGTTCAGTTGTTTCTGGACGGCTGTAGTTCTTTCTTGAGCATTTTTCGAAGTTTTAAAGACCAGGCCATCATCCGCAAGAGTAAGCACCCGAGCTATTCCATTGTTGTTTAAGTCTGCAAGGCCTTTCGTGTAGACGTTGTAGAGGACAGGAGAGAGCAGAGACCCTTGTGGCAGTCCTATGGAAAGTTTAGAAGGTGCAGACATCCAATCTCCGAGGCGTAGGATGACGGTTCTTTCCTGAAGCGCTGCTGCTATCCATCTTGTCAGTGTCAAACTTACTCCATACTTGAGTAGCATCTCCACGAGGTGCGCAAACTGGACTTTATTGCAAGCATCTTCAAGGTTGATTGCTACTGCTATTGTTTCTTCTCTTCTTTGAAATCCTTCATATACCTCATATGCAAAAGCAGCCGCATTTTCCCGTGTACTTTCTGTTCTTTAATCACCTTGATTTGAAGGGAGAATGTGCCTCTGTTCAAGATCCCTTGCTTCCTGGCTATTATGCGTTCCATGAGCTTTCCAGCAATGTTTTGCATGGTTAGGATTCGGTAGCCGCTTACCTGATGATGGTCCTTTCCTGATTTTGGTCTGGGTCTTAAGAAGTTGTCTGTCCAGTACTCCGGTACATATCCATTGTGGAAACTGTTTTGATATAGATTGAAAAGTTTGCTTCTGTCTTCTTCCGATAGCTCCTTGATGTCCGAGTAGCGAACTTGGTCTGGGCCAGGAGCCGATTCTTTCTTGCATTTAGCTATTGCTTCGTGTAGATCATTTATTGTTAAGCCATTATCAGGTCCAGTCTGCATAAGCTTTTGGCTTAACTCCTCAACATATTTCTTTTTTCATCAAAGTTTCTTTGATCTCTGTTGTATGAACCGTATGAGCAGGGCGGGTCTTTTTTCTTCATTTGTCTTATGCTTGGTTCCATCAGTATCTAACATATCTGGGGTTGTTGTCGTGCACGTTTTCCCTTCTATGCGACAATAAAATTGCCAGAACTCTGTCAATGTTGTGTCATAACCGAGTGCCTCGCAAAACTGTTTTCACATGTCAGTTTTGGCCTCTAGAGCAATGACTTCAAACTGTTTTGTTTTTGCTTTCATTTTTGTTTCAGTTTCTTTGTCAGGAGAAGGCTTTGTTCTTTCTTTTTGCCAAAGTTTGACAGCCGCATGTTTTTCTATCCAGGCTCTGTGTGTGTCAGTATTCCACCATGGGGGCTGAAATGTTAGCTTCCGGTTCAGCGCCGTTCTTTAGTTTCTTCTGCGTCTTAATTTTTCGGTGATGGTTGTCTCCTTGTTATCATACTGGAATGGATTACGCGGTTTCATACAGGGATTATCTGATGGTTTCTGTAGACTGAAAACTACCGGGAGGTGATCACTGCCTTGGTGTGGAAGCGTCCCTGCATTCATTCCTGCTCTGAATGCTTGAGCGATGTCGATCACACTGTCGCTGTCCCCTTGTCTTGTTCCAAGGCGAGTTGGGGTTGTGGTTGTTAATGGGCAAAGAAGAATTTCCCCAATCAGTCCTTCAAGTGCGAGTCCTTGTGGGTTGATGTTCCGCTGGTCCCACTTTGATCTTGCATTAAGGTCTCCACGGATAATGACAGTCTCCAAATTCGTTCTCTATTTCCTCTAAAAAGGGCCCAAGCCGCTTCTGTTGCGCAGGTTCCTGTGTGAACATCGGCATTGATGAGCACGATGCTTTTGTGAATTCCGTCAGGTTTTTCAAGATGCACACCTATTAGTTGACATGAGCTGTTACACCATTTCTTTAGATTTATGGTGGAAACTTTATTTTTCAGATTATTGTTTAGTATGATTGCTACTCCTCTTCCTTCATGTCTTTGAAAGACAACGAAATCCTCAAAATTTATTGGTCTATCTGAACTTTTCCTGGTCTACTGGAGACATAAGATGTCAAAATCATATGCTAATTTCTCAATTGTTGAGATTCTCATTCTCCAGCTGGAGCAATTCCAACCGCCGATTCTAAAGAATTTCTTCGACAGCCACTCTGCTTTTGTCATTCTGCCACCTAAGCATGATCTTGTCCCACCTCTTTTGCCGCGCCTGTTTTGGGGTTTGGGGGATCTGAATTTATGAATCGAAGAATGAAAAACCAGTAGCTGTTTATACCCAGGTGGTGGGGGTGACTATTATTTTCATTATTATCAACATTATTATTATCATTATCATTATAATTATTGATATTAGTATGACTATCCAGTGACACATGAATCAAAGACTGAATAATCAGTAGCTATATACACCCAGGTAGTGGGGGTGTGGGGTTGTTACGCATCATCGTTTAATGTGTAAAGAACCCTCAACCACGGTAAACCCCAGCGCTCGTATCATAGTAATCTTCATTCAGGGATGAGAGAGACACTGTGCTCCGAAAACAGACTGTATACAGCTAAGCTGCGATGTAATTCAAAAAGGACATTCATGGAATCGTGTCGCCCAAGGAAACAATCTCCGCTACATCGCATTTTCTGGCAATGTTTATTCGAAATTTCGTTCACCATTAAACAATTTCCGCTACATCCACCTGTAGTGTTGAGTTTAACGACCTATTGGAATTGCGCCCTTTGGGTCAAGCTGGTATGGACGGGTGTCTGACGGTAGTCCTTCCAGGTGTCAGCCTTGTATGTTCGGTGGCAATGCGGTAGTCAATGGGAATCGTTGCCCTGGTGGGTGTCAAACTGTAGTTCGAGGGGGTAGTCGGCTGGGTATCCTTTCTCGGCTGGAGACTGTTATTGACTTAGTAATTGGTCGAAATACATTATGAGATATTTTTTCTCAGCGCAGGTCGGGCTGTTGTCTCAGCTGTTGTCTCTATCGTTTCTCAAAGGACGGCTGTGACCAAGGCCGTCTTCAGGACCACCGGGCAGCCAGTACTATGCTCTGTAAACGACCGACACGCCCCACGACCGCAGACTACCACCAACAATGGGAGCGACAAAACCACGAGCCGTACCCCACCCCCAGCCGTCCTTTTGGAGATATTTGCGAACCAAGCACAAGACCAAGAGGAATGGCGACCCGGACCCGTCGACACCCGATGCAGTGGCAGCCATACACGAAGTGAGACGCGCAGGCCGCCGACGCTAGCGAGGAGGGAAAGTCGGCGCTGCCCTGAGACCATCCACACGGCCGAGTTCGGACACCACAGAGGGCGGCTTTGGAGAGTGGCGGTCCAAACGCCGTGAGCCAAACCGGCTCAGCAAGAGTCTTTTCCGCAGTTTCCTCCACCACCACCCGCTGTCCAGTCTCTTAGACGTGAAGAGCGGGTCTCTACCATCTACGCGGCCAAGTTTGAAAAGCACAGAAGAGAGTCGTTTGCAACATTGACCAGTCCCAATGCGCTGGCCAGCCCACCAACACAACAGGGTCTTTTAGTCGTAGTCGCCTCAGCCTCTCTCTGTCTTGTCCCTCAGTCACGCAGAGCGAGTACTGTCCTGACACCGACGCTACATAGCATTTTCTGGCAAAGTTGATTCGAATTTTTGTTCACCGATGTGAATGATACGGTCTCGAACTGACTGATGCACTGCTTATTGATTTACTACTTTGATTTTGAAAAATAAGACTCGACGTTCCATTTACTATTGTGAATTTGAAAATGTATCAGAAATGCACTTGCGGGTCAATGTCCCATTTTACTATTGTATCGGGTCGAAGTTCCATTTTGAAATTGTGACAGTGGGTTAAGTCCTATTTACTTTTGTGAGTTTGAAAATGCGACTGCGGGTGGAAGACCCATTTATATGAACTGTTTTGAGTTTAGAATTGTGACTGTGGGTCCACGTCCCATTTACATAAACTACCGCGAGTTTGAAAATGTGACTGTGGTTCAAAGTCTCATTTAATGTTGTGAGTTTGAAAAATATGACTGCGAGTGAGTCGAAGTCACATTTACTTTTTGTGAGTTTGAATATCTGACTGTATATCGAAGTATCGTTTATATCAACTATTTTGAACTTGAAAATGTGACTGTCGGTCAAAGCCCCATTCATTGTTGTGAGTTTGAAAACGTGACTGAATGCTGAAGTCATTATTTAACCGATTTTCTGATTCAAGCAACAAAAATAGTCAATGACTGAAATAGGTCTAAAACAACATCAACTGGCACGTTAAGAGATTGAAAATAGAAGTAATGCAGAAGTGATGTAGCGATTTCTTACACCTGTTTTTGATCTATCTTTGATTTTGTACATTTGTTTGGTTCTTTGTTCATTTCGTTCTTTAATTTTCTTTGGTTTTCCTTTTCGTTCCTTTCTTGCTTCCGTCCTCTGATTTCCTTTATTTTTTATCCTTCTTATTTTCTGTCCTGTTTTCTTATTGTTTGTTTTTTTCTTATTCGTGTTTTGTGTTTCTTCTTCTCTTTCTTTCTGTCTCTCCATCATTGTCTTCTTTCTTTCTTTTTCGCGCTCTCTATAAAAATGTCTCCTTTCTTTCTTCATCAGTTTACGTTCCTTTTTAATTCTTATCTTGCCCCTTCCTTTCTCACTTATTTCCTTATTTGTTGTTTTTTCCCACTTACTTGTGTCATCGATTGTGTTCACTGTGTAGCATCGTTTATCACCGCCACTTCTGCACACATTTGACCAGAAAGGACAGCAGATACAAACTGACACAGCTTCAGCAGATGCACATTGACCACAAAGACACACTGACCATAAAGCTGATATCGGTAGATACATGCTGATCATGGGGACAACAGATACTCATTGATCACAAAGATAATAGATACAACTGAATACAATGATAGTGGATATATACTGCTCATAATGCTAAGTTTAATATAAACACATTGACGATATGGTCTGTGTTGATCAAAATGATAGAAGATACAACTAATTACAAGGATAGTAGTTATATACTAACCATAAAGCTAACATCAGTAGATACACACTGACAACATAGACAGTAGATACACACTGATCACAAGGACAGTAGATGAAAAAAAACATAGGGACAATAGGTACAAACTGATCATACATAATTAATTGTGTGGATTTTTCGGATCCAGGACAACTTTAAAACCACGATAAAAAGTTTTCAAATCTGGTGCTCCATTCCTTTTCTTGTGCACAGTATTTCTACTAATTTTATCTTTTTTTCCTGTTCTATGCAGAATATATGGCAGAGTTTCTGAACATTTTTAAAACCTTCCATTATTCTGATGCTCTCTCTCTCTCTCTCTCTCTCTCTCTCTCTTCGTACCCGACAGCCAGACAGACACGTGCCCTTGGGACAGTAGTCGGCTCTAGCAGAACATCAGTGGCACATGTGTCTGAGCTTGGATCCCCGTGGGTCCCAAAGGTTAGGACTCCTTCAGAGGCTGGCACCACTACTTCGCTGAAACAACAACAGCAATGAACACAGTGACAATGGCAGCCACAGCAATGAACACTGATACAATGACAACAGCAACAGAGCAACAGCAATGAACACTGTTACGATGACAACAGCAATGAACACTGTTACAATGACAACAGCAATGAACACTGTTACAATGACAACAGCAATGAACACAACAACAATGACAACAGCAATGAACACAATAACAACAGCAATGAAAACAATGATAATGAGTGCAGCAATAGCAATAAACACACTGACAACGACAACAGTAACAGCAATGAACACAATGAGAATGACAACAGCAACAGCACTGAACACAATGACAATGACAACAGCAATGAACACACTGACAATGACTACAGCAATAGCAATAAACACAATGACAACAGCAATAAACACAATGATAACAGTAATTAACACAATGACAACAGCAACGAACACAATAATAACAACAGCAACAGCAATAAACACAATGACAATGACAACAGCAACAGCAATGAACACAATAAAAATGACTGCAGCAACAGCAATGAACACAATAATGACAACAGCAAAAAACACACTGACAATGACTGCAGCAAAAACAACAACAACACACAATAACAACAGGAACAGCAATAAACACAATGACAATGACAACAGCACTCAATACACTGACAATGACAACTGCAATGAACACACTGACAATGACTGCAGCAACAGCAATAAACACAAGGACAATGACAACAGCAACAGCAATAAACACAACAATGACAACAGCAATGAACACAATGACAACAGCAACAGAAATAAACACAAAGACAACAGCAATGAACACACTGACAATGACTGCAACAATGAACACACTGAGAATGACTGCAGCAAGAACACAATGACAATAGCAATGAACACAATGATAATGACTACAGCAAATAGCAATGAACACAATGATAATGACTACAGCAATAGCAATGAACACAATGATAATGACTACAGCAATAGCAATGAACACAATGACAATGACTACAGCAATAGCAATGAACACAATGATAATGACTACAGCAATAGCAATGAACACAATGACAATGACTACACCAATATCAATGAACACAACGACAGGATAACAGCAATGAACACAATGACAACAGCAATGAACACAACGACAACGATTGCATCAAAAGCAATGAACACACTGACAATGACTGCAGCAATAGCAATGAACACAATGACTGCAGCAACTGCAATGAACACAATGGCAATGACTGCAGCAACAGCAATGAACACACTGACAATGACTGCAGCAATAGCAATGAACACAATGACTGCAGCAACAGCAATGAACACAATGACAATGACAGCAGCAATAGCAATAAACACACTGACAATGACAGCAGCAATAGCAATGAACACAATGACTGCAGCAACAGCAATGAACACAATGGCAATGACTGCAGCAACAGCAATGAACACACTGACAATGACAGCAGCAATAGCAATAAACACACTGACAATGACAGCAGCAATAGCAATAAACACAATGACTGCAGCAACAGCAATAAACACACTGACAATGACAGCAGCAATAGCAATGAACACATTGACAATGACTACAGCAATAAACACAGTGACAACATTAATTAATGATAACCTCTATCTGCAAACAGGTATACACACATACACGCACGCACGCACGCAAGAGGACATACATACATACATGCAAGCACACACACACACACACACACACACACACACACACACACACACACACACACAACACACACGCACGTGTACACACATACTCACACACACACGCGCGCACGCACATACTCACACACACACACACAGAGAACCGAAGATCAAATTTTTGTTTTAAAAAGCTAGGAGATGAGATAGTTGAAATGAAAAGAACAGTCGACCATAAGGCTGTTTTGTAGATACAAAAAGCGTTCGACAGTGTTTGGCATAACGCAATGTTATTAAAGCTGAACCGAGCAGGAATGAAAGGTAAATGTTTTAATATCATAAAAATATGTATACAGACACTAAATTCAACACAAAATGACAATATTTGAAACATTCAGCACAGGACGTTTTATTTGAAAGGGGGCACATCAGAGAAATACACTCAGCCTAACTCTGTTCAATATTTTCATAACCATATCACCACAGATATGACACACATAAACTCCCCCACGACTGACACTACTTTGCCGACTAGAACCCCTTGTCTGTATGTCTGAAATATGCAGATGATTTAGTTATTCCATCGTTATCTAAAGACTGCTTACAACAAAAGCTTAACATATTACACTCATTTTGGGGGATTGCGATTAAATAGAGAAAAAGACAAAAGTAATTGGGATTGTTTAAAAAAAAACACTATCACTAAAGTGCCCATACATTTTTATGTTTTAAATGTGGAGAGGACATAACTGAAATAGCAGAAGAATATAATTTTATTTTCGGGTTATATTTCACAGAAATCGCAACTTAAGTCGAGCACAGGGTCATCTAAAATCAAGCAAATAACACTTTACATGTATTACTCAGAACATTTGGCAATACAAATATCAATATAGATATCATGTGTCAGTTATATTCTAATTATACCTATATCAACATATGGGGCAGAAGTTTGGTTTCCATATGTTGCATGAGATGTGTCGCTTAATTTATTTGAATTATTCAGAAACTGTCTTTTAAACAAATGTCCATATGAAAAACTTCATGTCACCTTTTGAAAACAATTACTTTGGGTACATAAAAAAAGCAATGGTTCTCCCAGGTTTAGGAAAATTAGAACGATTCCCTATTTGCCTAAAAATAAAATGTCAACATATGTGCAGACCTGCTAGTGCCTGCACCCCCTTTGTGTGTATACGCACGCAGAAGATCAAATTCGCACGTTAAAGATCCTGTAATCCATGTCAGTGTTCGGTGGGTTATGGAAACAAGAACATACCCAGCATGCACACTCCCGAAAACAAAGTATGGCTGCCTCCATGGTAGGGTAAAAAAACACACAAAAAAACGGTAATACACGTAAAATGTCACATGTCTGTCTGAGTGTGTACGTGTGCGTGCCTGAAATCTGATTGAATGACACAGTAAACAGATGAGCGCCCAGTGGCAGCCGTCAGTCTGCTCTACCCAGGTAGGCAGCCTGTTGTGCAACTGACCCCCTGTAAAGCGCTTAGAGCTTGGTCTCCGACCGAGAATAGGTGCTATAGCAGTATCCATATTAGTCAATCAATCAATCAAATTATCGGCAGCTGGATACACATATGACGGGCCCAATAGCCGAGTGGTTAAAGCGTTGGACTTTCAATCTGAGGGTCCCGGTTTTGAATCTCGGTAACGGCGCCTGGTGGGTAAATTGTGAATGTTTTTTTCCGATCTCCCAGGTCAACATATGTGCAGACCTGCTTGTGCCTGAACCCCCTTCGTGTGTATTCGCAAGCAGAAGATCAATACACACGTTAAAGATCCCGTAATCCATGTCAGCGTTCGGTGGGTTATAGAAACAACAACATACCCAGCAAACCCCCGAAAACGGAGGATGGCTGCTTACATTTGGGGGGTAAAAACGGTCATACATGTAAAACCCCACTCGTGTACACGAGTGAACATGGGAGTTGCGGCCCATGAACAAAAAAGAAGAAGAAGAAGAAAGATACACATATCAGAGTTTCCACAAAATTCACTTGTATGCACAACTTACAAATCCATGTGTCGTCAAACGAACAAAAAGTATTCAGCGGATACTTTTCATTAAAAATGTATTAACTAGGATTGAATTAGACTGTGTTTGAAAAAAAAACAAAAAAAACAACAGCTCACTTTTAGTATTAAAAGGTTAAAACATGAAGAAGCTGGAAAGTGAATATGTAAAACTTTGGAAACAGAAACAAACCAGTTCATCTAAACTAAAATTTTACAAGTACGCAGAAATCATAAAATTGAAACATCTCTAAAAGATACAGCAAAATAAAACACAGACAGGTACTATGTTACAAATAGCGCCCATGACTTACAGATCGAACAGAGAATGTATAAATAAACACAGATAGAGCAAAGACTATGTGCTACCTGTAAGAGTTTAGAAGATGAGATTCATCTTTTAGACAATTGTGTGAAGTACAATATTTCCAGAAAGTGATTGTTAACGATGTTTGCCGTCAAAATGCCAAACCTAGCGAGCTGATCCTTCTAAAAGAATTACAGCCAAGGCTGACAAGATTTGTCGATGAATGTTTCTTTTCATAACATGTTTATGTTGATCTTTTATTGTGTCTTATAAGCCTTAGGTTTTTTGTGACAATATTTTTTTCTGATTTAATCTAACACATACAAACACACACACACATATACACAGAAAAACGCACACATGCACGCACTTATACACATACAAACACACAATCGCACGTGCACACACACACACACACTGACACACACATAACCAAGAACAGAACCATCTCACCAGGACCCAGAGGGTGGTTTCAGAGTGTGTGGCAAGATGTGACAGGGCCGTGACGTCACACAGTTGATGATGGTACCGTCGGGTGGCGTCTCCTCAGTGAACCGCTATACATCAAAAATAACGCCAAGAGCACAAGTCCTCAGTGAACCGCTATACATAAAAAACAACGCCAAGAGCACAAGTCCTCAGTGAACCGCTATACATAAAAAAAACAATGCCAAGAGCACAAGTCCTCAGTGAACCGCTATACAAAAAAACAAAACAATGCCAAGAGCACAAGTCCTCAGTGAACCGCTACACATAAACAAATAACGCCAAGAGCACAAGTCCTCAGTGAACCGCTACACATAAAAAACAATGCCAAGAGCACAAGTCTTCAGTGAACCGCTATACATAAAAAATAACGCCAAGAGCACAAGTCTGCATGCGTTACAGCGCGCGCACACACACACACTCCTCTCGAGCCTCCAACAACCCATGAGACACTAGTCACTTCTGCGCCACAAAAAATATATTTACAACGTTGAAAGACAAAGCATGATTGGTGGAGAAAGAGAGAGGGGCAGAGAGACAGAGAGGGAAAGTGATAGACAGAAAGACACAGACAGATCAAACTTATTTCCAAGAAAAAAAAATCTTTCTGCGAAGACAGCTAATTTTCAAGCAAAAATCATGTTAAAAATATACTCACATTTACATAGACTAATAAGGTAAAAATACCACCACCACCAACAAGCCATAAGTGACTCACCTTGTTGGCTGGTACTATTTTAGATGGCCCTGTAACAGAAAAGAAAACATTTCATGTATACTCTGGTACACTGAAATATTTAACACATTCATCTTTTATACACATCACACAAAGTGGTGTCAGAAACAAAACAGAGGCAAAGCCTTCAAGAAGACTCACTTGTGCTTCGCGCTTTACCCAGTAAAGAAATCATGAGGAGAGAAAAAAAAGACATTTAAAACATCGTTGAAAAGTGCCCTGTATTAAATATAATATATAAGATAAGCTTGGGATAATGAATTAATGGAAAAAAAAGGTATGCGAGCGGTATCGAACCATGCATGTTCAGTTCCGATGCAAGCAGACTGATCCCCACGGCTGCAGCACATCTGACGTCAAATGACTAAATTTAAAACTTAAACTTTTCTTCTTCATGCCATGAATAGATGAAATCATGTTTTTGTGCGGTTTATTATCTCGATTATTTTTATTTCGGCGGTAAAGGAGACGTTGTCATCTCCTTTACGCACATAGCAACACATGGCAGATCTCCAGATACGCACAACCAGTCTACAACGGGCTGAAAGAAACGATCGATTCAGTTTTTCTTTTATGTTCATTCCAGTTAATTCAATCTCCATTTTAGAATATTTGTATGCAGTAAACGCGTCGATGGTGTAGTTAGTATCACGGCAAATGGTCTGTCCAGAATTTGTGTTTCTTTCCTTTAAATTGTGAACAAGAAACACGAGGTCATGTAGTCTTTGAACACAACCCACCCTCCAGTCGGCCAAACTCAGTGGAAAGCGTTTAGAATTTTCGGATTTCGGTACACATCTCGACGAAATAAACCGTTAATGATTCGGAAATACAACTTAATTCGGGAGACTTACAACCTGTTATTGGTATGACTGTGAATTTTTTTTTCCTATTATATATAAGCTAGTTTTGGTATTGGCAGACAAAATATTTCCAGAGAAAATGGCAATGTTTAAGTTGACCACACACACACACACACACACACACACACACACAAACGAACAACAGGTTAAAACATAGACTCACTTTGTTTACACAAGTGAGTCAAAAATAACAAAACCAAAAACTCCACTCGAGCGATGAAGCAAATAAACATTAACAAGTCGTGTTTCTCTAGCAACAATCAAAGTTCTTTTCCTTAGCAACAGACAAAATTCTATGGAAAAAAAACACGAATAGAAGATATAAATTATCTAAGTTTTAACAATATTCTTTTTTTTTTTTTCTTTTTTTTTCTTTTTTTTTCGAAAGAAAGGAAGTTGATTTTAACTTTTAACAGATTAACTTTTTTCTTTAACAGCTCTTTAGGTTTGGCACTAAATAACTTCGGGTTTTGCAGAAACTGACCACTCATTCTATGACAGCGTTTTGCTTTTTGAAGAGTTAACTACTTCTTCAACAAGCTTTTGGGTTTTGGAGAGTTAACCACTCCTTTGAAAGGGCGTTGGGTCTAATACTGTTAACAACTTCTTTTATCGGAATTTGGGTTTTGAAGAGTTAACCTCTTCCTCTTTGACCAGGCTTTGGGTTTTGAAGAGTTAACCTCTTCTTCTTTGACAGGGCTTTGAGTTTTGAAGAATTAACCTCTTCTTCTTTGACAGGGCTTCGGGTTTTGAAGAGTTAACCTCTTTGCAGGATTTGGGTTTTGAAGAGTTAACCTCTTCTTCTTAGACAGGGCTTCGGGTTTTGAAGAGTTAACCTCTTCTTCTCTGACAGCTAGCACGGCTGTGCCACTTAACTTCCAGCAGAGCTATTTGGTGTCATATACTGTACCATGTCAAACTGATGCAAACTAGGCCTATTGGTTTGCTCTGCTTGGCCAAATTTCGCGCGGCTAACAGTGAAAAGACGGGCCCGCCCGCTCTCAGCCAATCAAACGCCTCTAAAAGCTATAAGCGCTGTATCATTCCTTTGGCCAAGGCTCTCCACGCCATCTTGTCAGGTTTACGCTCTGTCTCGTCTTACGCTTTTTTCGGCTATTAAGCGTATCCTTTTGGCCTTATTTTGTTGCATGCGGCTTGTGTTTATTGTATTCTTACATTCTGTGTACTCGATTCGACTCGGCACCCTCGATTCGTTCGTGTTTTTTTTTCTGCCTCTAAGTCGATCCTGTCTTTCCTTTCTCTGTTGGGGGTCGGATTTTCGCTGGGTGCCTAAGCGCGGGTTCCATGCCTCATGTGCCATACCACGAAGGCAGGGATCATGACGCTGGGATTGAGACTCGGCAAGAGACTCTCCCAGGCCCGGAGCTCATGATTCCTCCCGATACGGACCGCGGCGATGCGTCGTTAGACGCTGATCGCGGAGGCGACTTTCGTACCAGTAAAACGGTCATGAAGGGGACCGTGGGGAAAGAGGTACGAGCGTCGCCTCCCGAGGTGTCCCAGCGCGAGGCAGGGAGAGGGGGGAATGGCAAGTCCTCTCCTGGCTGTGGGGACTCGCAGCTAGGCGCGAACTCCCAAGGGGAGGCCGCGCACGGCCATTACCCGGGTCCCCACTCGGAGACGGCCCTCACGGGCCCCATTGTTGTTCCCCCTCCTCCCTTCTCTGTCGACCCCCCTCCCCCACCTCCTTTTGGTGGGGGAGAAAAAGTTGGTTCCGGGGGGGGATCTCTACTTTGCCCACCCCGGGCCAAGCCACCCCAGTCTCCCCATGGGAGGGGATTCGGGGCGCGTGGCAACCTGCTCTGCAGGTCTTCCCGCTATCCGGCCGGTCTCCCCTGCTGGGGGAGGCCCGCGCGTGTCAGGCGGTTCCGGGCAGTCAGCCCGCTCGTCTGCGAGCGGGACTGACACCCAAGTCGGACCTTACCTCCCTCCGACTTCGCCAGGTTTTTCCCTTCATGGAGGTCAACGCGCCAGTGACCCTTGGGGTTCGGGTCACAGTATGGCTGGTGCCCACGGGTAGTTACCCCCATTCTACCCGTACTGGGGTGCACCTATGGTGCACGCTGGGTTGCCGGGAGTACCAAGGGCCAGCCCCTTGTCCACTCCCCACCCGACCCAACCCAGCACATCTCACAGGGTGACACACACAGCCCCGACAAGTGGGATCGACTTCTTGTCGGTCAGGTCGAGCTCCTCGACCAATATTGCCACTCTGTCCACAAATCGGGTCTCTGTCAACCCACAGGTGACCTCCACGGTCACAACGGCCTTCTTGTCAGGACCGACAGCGGCTGAGGGGCCCTACTCGGCCCGGGGGAGCCTGCGGTTCCCACCTGCCCAGCCCTCGGTCCTACAGTGAGATGAGTGCGTGTTTGTCCCCTCACAGCACCCGTGGGTCCCTCTTGCATCCAGGGACGCCCTCTCAAGAGGTGGCACCCACCATCCCAAGCATGGTTGGACCTACGGTCCACACGCTCCCCACCCGCTTCAGGTGTCAAGGACATAACAGCGGTGGCCATGGTCCCGGCTCGGGATCGTCTCAGCTCACAGGACGCCCCAGTGGGTACATCCACTTGGGATGGCACCCAGCAGGGGATGGACTGCGAACAAGAGTGCGAGCCCCTGTCTTCGGATGAGGACGAACAAGCAGATGAGCACTCTTCGCCCACATCCCAGGGGGGACAGATTGAGCCCGTGCCTCCCTAGGGACCAGCCTGAACCAAACTCAGACTTTGCCGAGCTCGAACTGACCCTCCCCAATAGGGTCACGTATGCCGAATCAGTCCCTCAGGCTACTTTGTTACCCTTGACCCTCCTTACGCCATGTGACTCTAACTCCAGAACCACAAGGCGACTCAGAGTGCCAGAAATGGTGCAGGAATGGCTTAATAAGCCAACCCGCACTGTCAGGGGTGCTGCTTCCATCCCTCCTCCAGGCAGGGAGTCCCTCTCTGCCCCGGGCGCCTTTTCCCCCGGGCAAGTTCCTTAAAGATTCCTCCAAGGGAGGGGTGTGGTCCTGGTACACACAGGTCCACCCTGCCTACAGCGGAGCAGAGCCCTCTGCACAGGACAGGATGTTGGTCTCACAGCGCATCACCTTCCTCACTTCAGCTACCCTATCCTTTAAAACGTTAGCAGAGTGGGACAAATTGGCCCGCCGCTGCCTCCTCGAGGTTTCCACGGCGTACACCTTCGACGCGTTCCTCCACAGGGCCAATGAGCTGTGGGAACAGTGTCCAGTTAATCAGGAAACGGGGTCTCCTTCCTCTGTCCCGCCTGGCCTCTTCACAGACCAGAGGTTACACGCTTTTGGCAATAGGGTAGCATCTGGTCTCACAGCAGCTGCAGACACAGCTACCAACCTTCACTTCAATACTGTGCTAGCGTGGCGTAATGCCATTCTCAGCCTCTCTAACATTCCTGTGGAGGAGAGGGCTGCCCTGCGGTCCATCCCAGCACAGCAGCACTCCCTCTTCGGCCAGTTCCCGCCCCATTTTGTCAGCCACAGGGCAGAGACAAACAGGGAGGTGGCCTCATATTTGGCCCACACCTCTCATGGGCTCCAGGGTTCTATGCCATTGAAGAGACCGGCCACCAGGGCCCCTCCATATACCACGCCGCCTAAGTCAAAGCAGCGTGTGCAGAATCAGTGGCAGAGGAATAGACCACCTTATGTCCGTCCAAGCCGACCGGCCATGCCCAAGGCCAGAAGGCAGCACCCCCAATGACTGGGCCCCGATTCAGCACCACCAGTCGTTCAGCCCCTCCAAGTAGGAAACTTGTCCCGGCATGCACATCAGTGGCGTGCTCTGGGACTCAACGACGGGATTATGTCGGTGCTAGAGTCGGGGTACATGCTGTCTTGGGTGGAGGACCGCCCCCCTCTAAGATCCACTCCTCCTCCTTAGGTGCCCAGCTCGACGGAGCAGGAGAGCGTCCTAGAAAAAGAGATATCGCACCCACTCCTCATGGGGCTATATCTCAACTCTCGGACCCGGGCCCCGATTTTTACGGCTGGTTGTTGGTGATTCCAAAGGTCTTGGGAGGGTGGAGACCAGTTTTGGACTTGTCCCCCCTCAACAAATTCCTCCCCAAAATCAAATTCAAGATGGACACACAGGCACAGATTCGGGAGACCATCCAACAAGGTGATTGGCCTACCTCTATCGATCTGGAAGATGCTTATTTTCATATACTCATCCATTCGGCATCCCATCAGTACCTGAGGTTCGTGTGGAGGGACAAGGGATTCCAGTTCCCGGCCCTCCCATTTGGTCTGTCCCTTGCCCCTTTCCTGTTTACCAAGGTGGTGCGGGAATTGGTGTCCATCGTCCGCTCGGAATCCTTTTGTCTCTGTGTGTACCTGGACGACTGGCTTATCCTGGCCCAGTCGCAGGCCCTGTGCCTGAGTCACACGGCCAGACTTCTAGACCTTTGCTCCCAACTGGGCTTTCTCAGGGACCAGCAGATATGCGATCTGTCCCCACGTCAGTCCTTCGACTTCTTAGGGATGAGATTCGACACGCGGTCCATGATAGTCTCTCTGGCGCCAGATCACTGGGACCATCTGGCAGGTTTCCTCAGCCACTGGCGCCACTCCTCCCAAGATACAGCGTGGACACTTTCTTCCCTCTTGGGCATGATGGAGTCCACGGCACCTCTCATTCCCCTGGACAGGGTTCTCAAGCGCCCTCTCCAGAGGGCACTGAGGTTACGCCGGTCCCAGAGCACTCAGCCATGGGATACCCAGTTATGTCTGGGCGAGTGGTTCCTCGAGGTGACATCAGAGTGGTTAATCACCCCCCTTCGGCCACAGGGGGTGCCCATAGCCCCACCTACTCTTCAGGTGGCACTCTTCACAGACGCCTCCTCCCTGGGCTGGGGAGCCCACATGGACTTACTCCATGCAGCAGGGACTTGGTCCCCGGAGGAGCGCCTATGCCACATCAATGTTCTGGAACTGGAGACAGTTCGCAGGGCTCTCCTGCACTTCATGGGGGAGGCCACTGGCAAGACCATCCGCTTGTTCACGGACAAGACGACGGTCGCATGTTATGTGAACAAATGGGGGGGAGCGCACTCGGCAGACCTTTCCATGCGGACTGAGGCTCTCCTCCGTTGGTGCCACAGCAAGGGCATTCCACTTTCAGTGAGACACTTAGCAGGAAAAACCAACATCTTGGCAGATGCTCTCAGCAGGTCCAAGAGTGTCATACGCACAGAGTGCACCCTGGACAAGGACAGCCTTCAGTGGGTGTGGGAACAGTGGTTTCGGCCGATGGTGGACCTTGTTCAACAAGAGACTTCCCACTTACGTCTCTTCGGTTGCTGACCCAGAAGCGTGGGCAGTGGATGCTCTCTCTCTAGACTGGAGCAGTCTGATTGCCTCCGCTTTTCCTCCCTTTCCAATTCTGTCCAAGGTGATACGGAAAGACAGATTGGAACACCCGCAGCTGATCCTCATTGCGCCGAAATGGCCAGCCCAGACCTGGTTTCCGGACCTTCAGTCCCTGACACATGTTTCCACCCCTGGAACTTGAAACCAAATCTCATCTGCTGAGGCAGCCTCGCTCGGGCACTCCTCATTCCAATCCTCAACTGCTCCACCAGCACGCATGGCTGCTGTGCGGTCGGAACTGTCAGCATCACCATTGAAGTCCTCGACCCCTCGGCCGGCCTCTGTGTCGGCTGTGCTGACCCAGGGGTGTGCCTCCTCTGACCTCCTCTCCATAGTCACCAGAGCAAGGAGGCAGGGAACGGAGACCTTGTATGACTTTCGCTGGAAGAAATGGTTGCGGTGGTGTACAGCTCAGGGCATTCCCCCTACGAACCCTACGAGCATGCAGCTGGCCAACTTTCTGGCTCTCTGCTCCTCGGTTCTCATCCTGTCTGCTAGTTCTGTGCGAGGGTACAGGTCTGCCATCTGTACCACAATGCAATCAGCTAGATGGTCCCGCCTTTGAAGCGGATTTCCTGTTGAGAGAGGTGGCTAGGGGTGCCCCTCTGAAGGAAGCTAGAGACCCCAGAAGAGTGCCCCTCTGGGACTTGTTCCTGGTGCTGGATTTCATTCGAAAACAGCCCTTCCAACCATTGGGGACTATTCCTTTTGACATCCTCACCCTCAAGACCACTTTCCTTCTGTGGCTGGCCACAGGCAGTCGTAGAGGTGAGCTGCATGGTCTTAGTGGAATGCCACAAGATCTGGCCTTCCACAGAGATGGTTCCATCACTATTCGTTTCCTTCCAGAGTTTCTGGCTAAGAACCAAGACCCTGAGGTTCCTTCCCCCTCTCTGAGGGTCAGACCTTTGTCTGATATTCTTGCCCAAGATGATGCGGATAGGCACCTCTGCCCTGTTCGGTGTCTCAAATATTATCGGGATAGGTCTCGCCATAGGCGTTTTTCTCAGAGGCGTCTCCTCATCTCCCTCAATGAGAATTACAAGAAAGACATCGCTGCAGGCACCATTTCCCGCTGGGTTCCCCAAGTCATTCGTAGAGCCTACTCTCATGCACACAGGGATATCAGCTGTCTTCATCCCAGAGCACACGAAGTGCGGACCATAGCTACTTCGGCTGTTTTCCAGCACTCAGTGCCAACGCAGCATGTCTTGGAGGCAGCCTTCTGGTGGTCTGAGAATCCCTTCATCAATTTCTACCTCAGGAATTTCCGTATGACCGGGGCTGACGGTTCCAAGGGGATTCCCTCCTCCATTTGCTTTAAATTCTGCATCAGTTTGACATGGTACAGTATATGACACCAAAAGGAGGAGTTTGTATTATACTCCATGTTTGGTGTTATATATACTTACAATGTCAAACTCGAATGCCCGCCCGTCCGTCCCCGCGTCTCCGCCGTGGTTCTCATGGGGCATTTTTGTTCATGGCCACGGAATGATTCAGCGCTTATAGCTTTTAGAGGCGTTTGATTGGCTGAGAGCGGGCGGGCCCGTCTTTTCACTGTTAGCCGCGCGAAATTTGGCCAAGCAGAGCAAACCAATAGGCCTAGTTTGCATCAGTTTGACATGGTAAGTATATGTAACACCAAACATTGAGTATAATACAAACTCCTCCTTTTAGTTCCAGAGTTCAGTCAGCGGTCAGGAGCACTGCTGCTGACCTAGATTCCACTGGGATGGGAGGGGGAGGAAAGGGGAGCGCGCGCAGGCATCTATCTGCTTATGTTTCCAGCAGAGAAAGGTGTATTATTTATGTGATTTTCATTTCATTATATTCGTACACAATCATTTTTGTTTGCTGTCATTTTTGTATACATGATCCTAGTGAATGTGAACGTTAAGTGTGTCATGTGATTTACCAGATACTGTCCACGTTTTTGTGTTACATCCAGTTATTTGGCCTAAGTGTGTGTGTGTGAGTGCTGACAAAAATGGAATCTGGTGCCGTAGCGGCAGCTTTGCTGACTGGACAACACACCTTCAGTGAACACTTCAGACGCTTGGTTTATATGTGTCGTGTGTGTGGTGAACGGGTTCTCAGAAGAGATAAAGATAAGGGGTTGAATGCAAGACTTTGTGCCAAGTATGCTTCTGAACTGTTTCGTTTTTTCGGTCTAGATGTTTCGAATGATGAAGAGGGCAAACATCCCACATGCATTTGTATCAAGTGCAACAAAAAAACTGATAAAAATGAAACATACTCTTGGAAATTCTCAGTTCAAAACTGCAAATGAAAATGTTGCACTTGACATTGGCAGAATGTCAGAAATCTGGACAACTTTCGATCTAGATCTATCTTTGGGTCAGTGCACAACATGCTCTTTTCATCACTCAAAAAGTCAGCTTGGTCGTCCGTCCGAAAAAAAGACGATCAGCACCCGTAAAAAAATGCGCGGATGAAAGTTTTGATCCGTCTGACCTCTGCTTAGATACCGACGACAGTGTGTCAACGTCATTTTGTCAGTCCACATCAACGCCAGTCAAAAAACAAAACAAGAACGCTCTGCACAAACACATCTCCAATCACACCCAAAACACCTGTCACTGACGCAGCTATATCACCCATCGCACAACTGAAACGCAAGACGGTGTATGTTGACTCAGAGGATGAGGATCTTAATAAATCTCTCACCGAAGAAGAAGAGTTATGCACACGACTGATTCGCAGGAAAATGTAAGTCAGGAGACAAATCAACAGTCAGGTGCAAAACTGGAGGTCAGCCAATAGTGTTGAAAAAAGTCACACAACCCCGCAAAATCATCTGCCATAGCATCATCTCTGAAGAAAAAACGGTCTCAAATAATGCAAAAAATTAGAAAGCACATCTCAGGGAACAGTAAGGAAGCTATAGTAAAACAGCAAGGGTCAGAAATCAAAAGATCAGTTCAGAGCCACAGACAACAGATACTGCAAGCTGCTGGATGTGGCCCAGTGAAAGTGACCAAAAAACAAGGGTCTGCACTGAGAGCCGCCATGGGGTTAAGCTGGGCACAACACAGGATACAAAAGAGGTTTTATGCCAGTATTGGTGTGGAACATGAAGGGGAAAGGAAGGAGAGGGAGGTGCAGAAAGAAGCAATGTTTGGGGAGGTAGAAACAGAAAAGACAAAACTCATCTTTGTTGATAACGAGGGAAGACAAACAGAGGAGGAAACAACAGTAGGAAAAATCAAAGACATTCCAAAGATGGTAGAAAACTTATTAGACCAGTACGACAGAGAAAACAAGTTGACATGGCATGAT
Organism: Babylonia areolata; assembly: GCF_041734735.1. Classification (NCBI taxonomy): domain Eukaryota; kingdom Metazoa; phylum Mollusca; class Gastropoda; order Neogastropoda; family Buccinidae; genus Babylonia; species Babylonia areolata. The sequence goes on from NC_134879.1 coordinate 6,878,043, forward strand.
AGAATATCGCAGGATGAGATATGGAGGCAACACACGCAGTCGTCAATTCACTCAAAAAGAAAGTATTAGGGATGCAGTCACAAGATGACAAACTACGTGTCATCATGCAAGAAACATGACTATTGTCTCCCCCCATGCTTCAGCAAGTCGTACCCCAAGTTTCAGTTTAGTGTCACACTTCAACTGAGTGGATTACCAACTGCAAACAAGGATTCATACGGATTTATATAAGTTCAGGCAGGAATGTATTTTATTATTTATAACTTACAAATGCATGTCAGCACGTTACATTGTGATTGTTTACTAAAAGCATGGTATCGTCAAGGTGTATCTTTTAGAATGACCAAATGCATGTCGCAAGCAAAGGCACACATACTGACACGCAAAACATCTAGTCGGCGTAAATCTCTCTCTCTCTCTCTCTCTCTCTCTCTGTGCCTCTCCCCTTTCTCTCTCTGTGCACGAGCCTCTGTTTCTCAGTATGTCTGTCCCTGCATATGTGTCTGTCTGTCTGTCTCTCTTCCCGTGATGTTGAGAGAAGTGTGAAACTTAGGTGGCTGGCAGCAGTTCTCAGTGCGGCTGACCGTTAAATAACGACACTAATTCCGGGGCGGTCTGCCACCTCTAGGTAACAGTATCGGCTATATTTTCCTTCCAGTTGTATTGTGGAGACATGCATGTATATCATGATGTAAGTTTTATCTCGAACTAAAATGATATACACACACAACACGGAGTTGAATTTGAACTACGTTTCGTGTGTGTTCCTCAGTTCGAACAATGTTCGTGTGCTCGCTTAGTTTTGTACCGCTTGTACACTGCCTGTAGGAAATTAAACCTACTCATGTTTGGTATCGTTAAATTTGTGAGAATCACACATCCATTCACAACAGAGTATTATTTTTTTAAAAGCACATCACCCTGTTTCTGACAGTTTATCAGCAGCAGCGAAGCTGTTCACAGCTGTATACACTGCCCGTGTAACGTGCGCTCCGCTGAGAATAGCGCAAAGTTAGTGGTGCAGCAAAGCGCTTCCCCCATAGACTGCCTGCCTGTCTGTCCAGGCTATCACCTTTCCGACGTTTCGCGCTCGCTCGTTGTTCATCCCTCTCCCCTCCGCTTCGCACCGGAGATTAGAAAAGAATCTCCGTTCGCACCAAAACCAAATGGGCTGCCTTGTGCCGCCATGAGAGGGTTTCGGGTTTTGAAGAATTAACCTCTTCTTCTTTGACAGGGCTTTGGGTTTTGAAGAGTAAACCTCTTCTTTGACAGGGCTTTGAGTTTTGAAGAGTTAACCTCTTTTTCTTTGACATGGCTTTGGGTTTTGAAGAGTTAACCTCTTCTTTGACATGGCTTTGGGTTTTGAAGAGTTAACCTCTTCTTCTTTGACATGCCTTTGGGTTTTAAGAGTTAAAATCCTTCTTCTTTGACAGGGCTTTGGGTTTTCGATGGTCTACCTGCTTCTCGTGTTTCTCTTGGGTGTGTCCTGCTTAACAAGAAGTCTTATCTAAGTATGCAATTATGTTGTTTCAAACAGAAAAGACTATATGAAATAACAAAACAACAACAACAACAACAACACCCAAACTGGCTAATTTTAAATCAATGATTAGCATTTGTACAGTGGTGAAATCAAATCAAATCGAACCATTTAAGTCTATTCTGAGGCAAAAAGTTTTCCACTACACCCCTTTAAATATAGTTGATATCAGAGACATGAAAATGAACAGATCACAGACACACACATGTTGAACAAGAAATAAGACAGAAACAGAGGCAGAGAGATAGTAAGAGAAAATCAGAGCGAAAGAGGGGTGCAGTATGATCTGTCATGCACACTCAACAGCACACACACACACACACACACACACACACACACACGCACGCACGCACGCACACGAATACAAAAACTTTACTGTCTATACTTTGGTACAGAGATATTCTTTTTGACACACACACACACACACACACACACACACAGAAGACAAAAGATCTCACCAACTGTACTCGGGTCTGGTGTGTTGATCATGTAGCAGATCTGCTCTTGCACCGCGCTGAAATAATATAGCACACTTATCTATTTCAAGCGAACTAATTTTGTTGAAAGTGTTACACCACCCGTAGTGATGAAATACTTTCCGACGAACTGCACCAGTGATGAAATACAACAGTTGCGCGGAATCAAAAGCTAACTTTTTGTGTGGAATCATATTTTTTGTCTTTTATCAATTTGCGTGGAACCAAATTTTATCTGTCATTAAATTGCGTTCTTCATGCTGCTTTAACGTACAAAACTGTATCTGTCATTAAATTACATTTTTGTGCTGCTTTAATGTACATAGCTAGGTTACAGTATTGCTGAGATCGTTACCTCGTTCTAATTGGAAATACGTATAAGAATTAACATTGTGAATCTATAGTATAACGAACTTTCCGCAAAGCCCTGGATAATTTGATGGCATTCAAAACTAATGAACTTAGTGAATAAAAGAAACAACGAAAATAACCAGAAATAACACTATCAAACATTGTTCACATAGAAATATATTAGAAACTTTAGACAAAGATCTTTGCTTGCTTTCAGTGTGTGTGTGTGTGTATGTGTGTGTGTGTGTATGTGCGCGCGCGCGCGCGCATGTATGCGTGCGTGCGTGCGTGCGTGTGTGTGTGTTTCATACCCAGCATTGTTCTTAATTTCAAAACACGCAGGGTGGTTCCCGGCCCTTTGTGGCGTCACAGCCAATGTTGACGTCAGCACGCTGGACAGTCCTGTCAATGAATCTGTTTTCGTGGGAGTCACTGACGTCATCAGGTCCGGTGACGTAATTCCACGAACGACAGTCGGCTGTGATCTGACGAAAAAAAATAGCGTACACTCAGTTACGTGGGCATGTTCGTCAAAAGGAGAGAGCGACCAGACGAGCGAGAGAGACAGTGAGGGAATGAATGAATGAATAAATGAATAAATGATCGATCAATCGAACGAATGATAAAAACATCTTACGCACACCGAGGAGGATCCTGGGCTCAGGTAGACTGGCACCTTGCAGGTGTGGTCAATGTTGCAGGTAATCTGTGTGCCAGGCCTCAGGGTAGGCACCACACTATGGGGAGGCTGCAATATATATATATATATATATATATATATATATATATGCGTGTATAATTATATATATATATATATATACATGTATCGTGCGTGCGTGCGTGCGTGCGTGTGCGTGCGTGCGTGCGTGCGTGCGTGCGTGTGTGTGTGTGTGTGTGTGTGTGTGTGTGTGTGTTACTTCAGATCAAGTTCTGTGCATGTGGAAACGAAACAGTAAAATGAGTGAACGAAATGCAAAAAGCAAAGAAAATATATGTAGGCCGGTCACACGGCGGTGAGAACGTTACTGACTTTGATTGCCCGATGATGACGACCTGGCTTGTAATTTATGGACTTTGAGACTGAATTGTGATTGATAGATGATGTTTGATGTGTTCCAGATTTAGTGAAAAGTACAAGACTTCTTTACAAAAATTCATGGATAAAATGCTTTATAACTTCATCAAATACCACGGGACTAAGAAATAAATTGAAAAGAAAATCATTATTTAGATCCTTAAAGGGGGGAAAGTATGATATAATTTGTTTACAAGAATCTCATGTTACAAAAAAATGAAATAGATATGTGGACAAAAGAGTGGGGCGGCACCTTTTTTTTCATGATGGTACGAACAGAAGCAGAGGTGAAGTATTTCTGATTTCAAAACAATTTCAGGGAGGAGTTAACTGAACGAATGTTAATTATTTCTGTATCCAATGAAAAACACATTATGATAGTAAATATATATGCACCTAACAATTCAAACGATAAAATGACATTCCTTCAAAATATGTGTGAAATACTGGCTGAATATGTGTATCTAGTAGTTCTTTGTGATTTCGACTGTGCACTCAACAATGAGCTAGATATAATATCTGGTCTCACTCAAGACAAATCTGAAATTGCTTCTTTGAGACATTTTCTGACAACAACAGGCATTTCTGATGCATGGAGAGCTTATCACCCCACTGACACGGATTTCACGTGGCAGAGACATAATCCATTCATTGCACAGCGTTTGGATTACTGTCTTGTTTCTGACAACTTGTTGCCCCCATGTGTTTCTTGTGAGCACATCACTCTCCCAAACTCTGATCATAAAGCTGTTGTTCTAGAAACTAATGAAGGAAACTCTCTACGTGGTCCAGGAGGTTACTGATAATTCAACAATTAAAGAATTAGCAGATGATACAACTTTTTTTCTTATCAATAGACAGGACATGTTTACCTCCGTAGAAATACTTAAGTCATTTGAGCAATTTTCTGGGCTGAAACCAAATTTGCACAAAACGAAAGTAATGAAGGTGGGCAGAATCTGATATTTGTATCGGTTGACAAAATAAAAATTTGGGGCATATATTTCCAGAAAGACAGAATGGCAAAACACAATGAAGAAAACTGGAGAGATAGGATAAACAATATTCAAAAACTGATAGTACAATGGAGTAAAAGAGACCTATCCATACACGGTAAAATTCTTGTCATAAAAACATTTTTGTTAAGTGAACTTACATACGTCATGCCATCCACTGGTATCCCCGAAAAAGCTTTGAAACTGATCAACACCATATTCCACAAATTTGTTTGGCAGAGAACACATGGCAACCGTAGAGCTTTTGAGAAAGTGCAAAGAAAATCAATGGAAAGTGATTATAATGAAGGAGGTTTGAATATGGTAAATATGTTAGAAATTCAAAGATGCATGCACTTACAATGAGCTGGAAAATTTTATCACGCAAGGGAAGAAAACTGGAGTATGATACCTCTGATCGCATCTAACCAAAATTCTAAATCACCGTAAATCTTTAGAGTAAACTGTAGAGCAAAGCAAATAGAATTACAAGAAATAGGGAACGATTTTTGGTCTGATGTAATAATAACATATGTAAACAGTAAAGATGTAGTAACGACAGAAGTGAACATTCATAATTTTCACAGTCAGATGTTGTTTCACAATGATAATATTGTTTGTTTCACAATGATAATATACAATATAAAGGTAATGTGCTATGGGTTTTTTTAAAACTGTATAGACAACGCGGTGGAACACATGAAGGATAAAATACATAAAACAGAAAAAAGACAGCTAAATTTAAATGAGGTTGCTTCTTCACTTAACCAGGCTAAAGGAATCACAGTATCCGAATACAATGTTCTACACAACGCAATTCCACTATCATGGAAGACCTGGATACAAAACAATGGATTAACGCGGCAATCTACTGATAATTCTAGTTGTGATGCAGCTGCATTCAATGCAAAACGTAAAGAAATAAAGAAATATCTAAAAAGTAGAACTAATGGTACAACTATAGACCCACATGTCTGTGCATTTTGGAAAAGGAAATTGAAACTTTTCTTTCAAGGGGGATATGGGCAGGGTGGGGACGAGGGAAGCTGTGATTTGGTTTTGTCCTTGATGTTGAGGCCGACGAACAAGCACGCATAGCTGGGGCCCATGCGCGTTCCCATGGCTACTCCACTTGTCTGCTGGTAATGTCGGCTACGTGTAGTCCCATGCCAGCCCTTTTTCGCCGGTTCATCGACGACTGTGTGGGCCTGTGGACAGGTCACAGAAGCAAACTGCTGTCCTTTATCAGTTTTGTCAATGCCTTCCACCCTACTCTGATGTTCACTCATGAAATATCTGACAGCTCTCTCCCCTTCATGGATATCAAACTCATGGTCACACCTGACAACCAAACCGTCTCTACCTCAGTCCACTACAAGAACACAGACTCACATTCCTACCTGCTCTACTCCTCAAGCCATCCAACCACCACCAAACAAGTCATTCCGTTCTCCCAGTTCCACCGCCTCAGATGCCTGTGCAGCAATGAGGAAGATTTCCACACCCAGGCAGGCCCAGATGATCAGCTTCTTCAAATCACGAGAGTATCCGAAAGTGCTGATCCAACAGTCACTGGACCAGGCCAAGCACATCTCCAGAGAGGAGGCCTTAACACCCAAGACCAAGGCAGATCACAATGACCGCACCCTTTTGACTCTGACATACCATCCTCACAACATGGAAGTTAAAAAAAAAATCTCTTCAAGAACTTTCCTATCCTACAGTCTGACCCCAAAGTTGGCAAGACATTCAAGAACCCTCCTCTGATGGCCTTCAAACAAGACCGTAAGGTGGGCGATCATCTGGTTAGGTGTCATTCCGACCCACAGCCCCCCAGAACCTCCGCTCCCTGGGCAACAGCTGCTGCGAAAGACCTAAGTGTAAATGCTGTCCCTTCCTCAACACTACCACACTCACCTTTATGGGGCCCTCAGGACGCCACTTCACCATGAGGGGCAGTTTCACCTGCCAAACCAGTGATTTGGTATATGTGGTCCACTGCGGCCTGTGTGCTCATATCTATGTAGGCGAGACATACCGCACACTGGAAGAACACAGCAAAGACCACAGGGACAGCATCCTCTAGAAAAAGCAAACCCCTGTGGCTATACACTTCAATACTGATCCCCACAGCATAAACCACTTCTCCATATCAGTGGTCTAGTGCAACAGCACTGGTGACTCCTTCAAGAGAAAGAACATGGAGAAACAGATTATCCACCATCTCGGTAATACAGCACCATATGGCCTCAACATCAAGGACAAAACCAAATCACAGCTTCCCTCATGCCCAGCCTGCCCATTTCCCCCTTCTCTCCCCTCCCCCTCTTTTTCCTCTTCCCCCGCCCCCCTTTCCTCTCACTGTATAGATTCTCTCTTGCTTCCTTCACCCATCCACCTTTTCCAACTGTTCTCATGACAAGCGAATTTTATTCAACAGCCAGAAAATTGCTCTTGTGACTGCTGCTGTCTTCAGTTGCTTTGAAGACTCCACGAGTCGAAGTTCTCAGTTTCTCCTCTCCCAAGTGGGTTCATAATTTTTCCCCCCTTTTTTTAAATTTTTTTTATCCTGTTTTGAAAGAACCCAGGCAGTCAAACCCTTTTTTATACCCTACATTCTATTTGCTTTTAAACCTAAGGTTCTGTTTCTAAATCTTGCTAATATACCCCTGTGCCATTTATTAATAACTATTATCAAGAATTTCTCTGGTTGTAATACACTTTTGAAGGCATGGAACCAAGAATACTTTATACTATCTTCCATCTTGGAGTGCCAGTTTTGTTTATAACAAGATACTAAACGATCTTTAAATTCCGAAATAAATCCTCTTTCACCCCCAACTCCCTGACTAAACCATTCAATACCAAACCCGTTTACTGTAAGAACTTGCTTACCATTGCCCACCCAGTTACTCAACTTGCTGGAGTAACATGTCATATGCCTGTCTACATAGTCTGTTTATAGGCAGCTGAGTTAGCTTTATCTAGTAGTTGATGCATTTCACAAAGGCTCGAATATATAAAGGATACCTTCCAGAATCACTGTATGCCATCGTGTTAGAGGAGTGCAATGGAACATTCATACATCTCTTTATGGCGAATGTATGTACCTTTTCCATTTCAGCATTTTCTTCAAGACCCATACTTCTGCTGCATAAGTTAGCATTGGCTCTATTTGTGTATCAAACAACTTACAAAATAAAGAAGAATCAATTGTTTTCAGTTTCTTCATAGATTTTAAAATTTCTGTTACTACCTTTTCCCCTTTTCTACACATTTCTGACCATCCCGTTTTTAAACTCAACCTTGTCGTAAATACCATTCCTAAATACTTATAGGCATTAATAACTCTTACTTCCACATTACCATACAACCACTTTTTCCACTGCGATATATGACCACCATTACGAAAAACAATAATATTTGTTTTGTCTAGATTAACAGTTAATTGCAATGTGTCTGCTTTGTTTTTCAATACATTGAGCTGATTCTGCAAGCCACCTGCAGTGCTAGAGAGTAAAATCAAATCATCAGCAAACATTAACATGAATATTTCAACAGCACCTGAGATTAATTGTATACCCTGTCTACCTTTTCCTGACATTTTAATGACTAATTCATTTATAAAGAATGCAAACATTTGATGACTCAAAATACAGCCTTGCTTTACACGACAGGGACAGCTAAAAAAATCAGAGTAAACTTCTTTTTCATGCACACAAGCCAAAACTGACTCATATACACCTCGAAGTGCCATATACATCTTTCCATTAATACCAGTTTTTCTCAAAACGTGCCACAATATATTTCTATTCACAGTCAAACACCTTTTTTTAAAGTCTATGAAAGCAACATATAATGTAGTATTCTTATTAAGATTTTTTTTTAAACTAAAGCATATAAAGTAAAGATATGGTCTTAGTACTAAACCCTCCTCTAAAACCTGCTTGTTCTTCAACAATTTTTCCCTCTCTTTCAGCTCATTGAGCAAGCCTTCTATTCATAATGAAAGTGTATACTTTGCTTATTACGTTTGTTAGAGCTACACCCCCATAGTTGTCGGGATTGTTCGTGTCCCCCTTCTTATGGATTAGCACAATTATTGATTTACACCATGGGAAATAATCAAACAGCTTGTTAAACCGAGTGAGTGAGAGATAGAGAGAGAGATGGGTTGGGAAGAGAGGAGTGGGGGTATGTTGTCTGAGAAAAATAAAAATTAATTTTGATGAAAATATCATTTGAAATAATGTGGAGGGTTGGGTCAGGTGTTGATCCGTTTCTGGACTGACACAAGACCTCACTCCCTCACCACCACCCTCCCCCACTAAGAAAAAAGGACAAAAATCCATTGAGAAAGAACATAATAGAATCCTCACAGGAAAAATGAGTTGGGCTGTGGTGGTAAAAAGGTACTGTTAGATTTTTGTTGGTTGTGGTGGTGAAAAGGTACTGTTAGATTGCTGTTGGTTGTGGTGGTGAAAAGGTCCTATGGCACTGTTATATTGCTGTTAGTTGTAGTGGTGAAAAGGTACTGTTATATTGCTGTTAGTTGTAGTGGTGAAAAGGTACTGTTATATTGCTGCTGGTTGTGGTGGTGAAAAAGTACTGTTATATTGCTGTTGGTTGTGGTGGAAAGGTACTGTTATATTGCTGTTAGTTGTGGTGGTGAAATTGTACTGTTATATTGCTGTTGGTTGTGGTGGAAAGGTACTGTTGTATTGCTGTTGGTTGTGGTGAAACGGTTCTTTTTCTGTTGTATTACTGTTAGTTGTGGTGGTGAAAAGGTACTGTTATACTGCTGTTAGTTGTGGTGGTGAAAATGTACTGTTATATTGCTGTTGGTTGTGGTGGAAAGGTACTGTTATATTGCTGTTGGTTGTGGTGGAAAGGTACTGTTGTATTGCTGTTGGTTGTGGTGAAATTGTACTGTTATATTGCTGTTGGTTGTGGTGGAAAGGTACTGTTGTATTGCTGTTGGTTGTGGTGGTGAAAAGGTACTGTTATATTGCTGCTGGTTGTGGTGGTGAAAAAGTACTGTTATATTGCTGTTGGTTGTGGTGGAAAGGTACTGTTGTATTGCTGTTGGTTGTGGTGAAAAGGTACTGTTGTATTACTGTTGGTTGTGGTGGAAAGGTACTGTTGTATTGCTGTTGGTTGTGGTGGAAAGGTACTTTGTATTGCTGTTGGTTGTGGTGAAAAGGTACTGTTGTATTGCTGTTGGTTGTGGGGAAAAGGTACTGATGTATTACTGTTGGTTTTGGTGGAAAGGTACTATTGTATTGCTGTTGGTTGTGGTGAAAAGTACTGTTGTATTACTGTTGGTTGTGGTGGAAAGGTACTGTTGTATTGCTGTTGGTTGTGGTGAAAAGGTACTGTTGTATTACTGTTGGTTGTGGTGAAAAGGTACTGTTGTATTGCTGTTGGTTGTGGTGAAAAGGTACTGTTGTATTACTGTTGGTTGTGGGGAAAAGGTACTGATGTATTACTGTTGGTTGTGGTGGTAAAAAGGTACTGTTAGATTTTTGTTGGTTGTGGTGGTGAAAAGGTACTGTTAGATTGCTGTTGGTTGTGGTGGTGAAAAGGTCCTATGGCACTGTTATATTGCTGTTAGTTGTAGTGGTGAAAAGGTACTGTTATATTGCTGTTAGTTGTAGTGGTGAAAAGGTACTGTTATATTGCTGCTGGTTGTGGTGGTGAAAAAGTACTGTTATATTGCTGTTGGTTGTGGTGGAAAGGTACTGTTGTATTGCTGTTGGTTGTGGTGAAAAGGTACTGTTGTATTGCTGTTGGTTGTGGTGAAAAGGTACTGTTGTATTGTTGTTGGTTGTGGTGAAAAGGTACTGTTGTATTGCTGTTGGTTGTGGTGAAAAGGTACTGTTGTATTACTGTTGGTTGTGGTGAAAAACACACACACACACACACACACACACATATATATATATATATATATATATATATATAGAGAGAGAGAGAGAGAGAGAGAGAGAGAGAGTGAGCATTATGATTATCATATATATACTTAACATCTCAAACAAAATGTAGGCCTGTACACATGAGTCAAAATAAGACTGTTTTCTCCAAGTAATATGAAAGTACAAATAAATAAACAGATAAAAGAACAGTTAGATATAGATAACAGATAACAGATAGATGTCGGATATTGGTAGACAGAAAGATGTAACACAAATGGTTGGTTTAGTAAATAACAATACAAACGAATAAAGAAATGAACAAACGATTTGGTGTTGAATTGAGAAGAGGACCTACCATGAAAGATACTGGGGTTTGAATCAGTGGCGTAGGTCCATTTGCTGAAGAGAGATCGAAAAAAGATAAGTTGTTTTAAACGAAATAAAATCATTTTCTAAACTTCTGAAACAGAAATACTGTTCCGACGGTGAATGTTATGGAGTGCAATGTAGCTTCCATTCCTGTTTGTAAGATATAAAACACAGAATTCAGAATAATTCATCCAGCAGAGAAAAATCCACGTGTGTATTCATCTGGTAAGGAGACACCTCAACCCACCTCTGATCTGTCCCTCACAAAAATAAGAAACAAACTTCGTTCCAAAAACTGTTAGACGTATCTATTTGACAACTGCATGGTGTCAGAGGTAATACGCAATACTAGACACTACATCTTCAACGCCTGCATTTGTTCAAATAGGTAGAAAACATTGAGAACAAGAGAGGCAAGGCCTTCAAGACTCACTTGTGATACACTTTAAAAAAAAAATCCAAGCTTTTTATGTATTGAGTATAATTTCAAAATGTAATGTTTAAGATGAGAAAGATCAGTTTAAAGCAAATTAAGTCCCCTAGCATTAATTACAGAGTTATTTCCCTTTTTTACTATCTGCACCAAAACGTTTGCAAAATAAATAAAACTTCCATGCTTAGCTAAAGAAGTTCCTGTTTGAACAAAAAATGGTAATAATGACTGCTCTTGTTGCTGGGTCAGAATATCAGATCAAAGTGCCAAGTTTAGAGAATACAAAAAATACAAATATAACAGTAAATGCAGTTTGCGTATAATTAGGCTTCGTTTATTATTTTTTTGTGCCCATCCCAGAGGTGCAATATTGTTTTAAACAAGATGATTGGAAAGAACTGAATTTTTCCTATTTTTATGCCTAATTTGGTGTCAACTGACAAAGTATTTGCAGGGAAAATGTCAATGTTAAAGTTTACCACGGACCCACAGACACACACACACACACACAGACAACCGAACACCGGGTTAAAACATAGACTCACTTTGTTTACACAAGTGAGTCAAAAAATAACAACCGAACTTGAAGAAATTGACGCGCTGTTCGTCCTTCGTCTCCGTCTCCGGCATATGTGACGCTGCGTTGGCGTGGTCGCGTTGAAAAAAATCCTTACGGAAGGTGGCATTCGGCTAGAATTTTTAACAAATCATATGGAGTGCTTACGTGGGCTTTGTCTTTTGAAGGCAGCGTGGATGAGACCTGGAAACATTTTGAAACAGAATTTGACATTTTCAATGAAGCAACTTATGGAGACAAAGATTATGGTACAAAAGCATACACCCTGGTGAACGTGCAGGCCGAATACCGTAAAGAAGGCAAAGGCTTTCACCTATACCCCTAAGTGAAAAATGAAGCCAGTGACGTCGTGCAAGATGCTGATAATCCTGAAAGCTTGAGAGTGCTGAAACCAAATTACCGAGAGCTGTGCAGCCAACTGACCAGTGTGATCAGTAAATTACAAAGTTCAACAACATAGTTCAAGAAGCCTCTGAACCAGTGCAAAGCTTCATTACATCACTGAAAATCCTGGCAGGCACTTGCCAATTTGGAACTTTGAATGATCCCTTCGTACGTGACAGAACTCTCTGTGGTGTGACAGACAGTTTGAGAAAAATGCTTAAAGGAAGAGATCTAACTCTTCACAGAGCTATCACCATGTGCAACATCCATGGGTCTGCTGAAAAACGTGTGCTTAAGTGTGCTTATGAAAGTGTGCAAATCAAATTCAAGATGGAGTGCAAACAGAAATGTTGACCTTGCCGATGGTACTGAAGCTGATGAAGAATGGTCAGTCTGTGCAGTCTCCCGCGCACATTGTGGTAGTGAAATTAACTGCACTGCAACATTCAATGGACATGCCATCAAACTGATGGTCGATACTGGAGCAATATGTGATGTCCTTATCAAGGAGGTTTACAGAAAAGTGTACAACAAAGAAGTGATCAACAATCCACAGCAGTCAACCTTGTAACGTATGGCGGCGACAGATTCTCAGCTCGTAGCATTGTTGACATACGGTGCACGGTCAGAGACAAATCAGAGGCAATAACATTCCAAGTCACTGAGAGGCGACTCCAATTCTTGGTCTGAACGATGCTGCTAACCGCTGAATTGTCGCCTCCGCTGAATTGTCGCTGGCGACAATTTGGCGTAACTCAGTTGACCGCTGAATTGTTGCCGATCGGCCACAAATCAGTGTATACTCAGTAAATGCAAAATTGTGGTGGTTTGTTTTCTTTGTGTTGAAGATGTTGGAGACTAAAGGAAACCCAAGAAGAATAAGAAATAATGTAGTGAAGAAGCATGGAATAAAAGAAACAAGAAAAGAAAGCAATGAAATTAAGGAAGGTAATAAGGAAAGAAAGAAATGTGAAATAAACAGTATTTAAGCAAGAAAAGAAAAAGAAAAAAAAAGAAGAGTGCCAAACGAAATGAGGGGTGGAAGAAATAACTGAATCAACGAAAGATGGGATGAAAGATAAAAAGATTGAAAAAAATGAAGGAAAGTAAGAAAGATCATGAATGTTGTGTGTTTGTGTACAAGAGAATAGTGGAGTCAGCCATATGTACCCATAAGTCTATGTTCCCCAAAATTTTCCCTTAACCAGGACTAATTTCAACTAGGGTTTGAACTTAGACCTGGTACACAGAAACCCTAGGCCTGTGTGTTCCCCCAACAAAGTTTTCTGGCTCTTTGTTCACCCAGGCCTTTGTTCCCCAGGGCCTATTTTATCCCAGGTCTAAAACATTAGTACTTTTTCACTTGTTCTGACCACTGACCACTACTTTTCACTGACCACCGATGATTACTGACCACCACTGACCACTTCAGGCCACAACTGACTGCTGACCACTGCCAACCACTGACCACTGCTGATCTATGCTGACCACTGACCACCACTGACCAATCATGACCGCTGACCACTCACTTCTGCTGGCCACCACTTACTGCTGACCGCTACTGACAACTACTAACTACTACTGACCACTGGTCACTGCTTGCAGCAACTGATTGCCGCTGACCTCTGACCCTTGCTGAGCACTGACGACCACTGTCCACTACTAACAACTATTGACCTCTGAACTCTGCTGACCACTGACCACCACTGACCACTACTGACCGTTGATCACTACCGACGACCACTTACCACTACTGACCACTCACCGCTGACAGCCACTCACCACCGCTGAGCGCAACCGATCACCGCTGACCACTGCTGACTACTACTGGCCGCTGACCGATACTGACCACCAATGACCAAGGGAAAACAATCAGGGAAGAGAATGCCGCTTACAAAGTCACATCCTCCAGCCTGACTATGGAAGTTGGAAGCAGCCTGGAAATCAACATGCCATGTTGACTCAGTGAACCTCACACAAAAAATTGGAAGTTGAATGGTGAGCCCAGAGTGGCATGAGGCAGTGCGCAAATAAAAGATTCAAAAGCTTGCATGATCATACTGCCCAGGACATGGAGCGAGCCGACAGACTTCATCTCGGAAAATCGAAAATCCTGGGTAAGTAAAAGAGTACCTCAAAAACCAGATACAAGGCCACCACACCATTAATTGCCTCACAGAAAGAAAGAGAGAAAGAGTCGCCGTAAGTCTAACATGAAAGGTAGAGCACGATCCTTTGTAAATCAAACGAATACTGGCATCATTTCCAAACGAACATTGCGCAAATTTCTTTAAAACGGAAGTCTTTCTGGGCTTTCCCAAACACCAGTACTGCAATCTACAGTTCCATCTACGAGAAAGGGAAATAACATTCCTGGCTGACACACTTTCCAGAGCATACCCTGACGAAGCCCCAGAAGCGATTAAATTTGACTACGATGTCATGACTGTGTTGTCAATCTCGCCGGCGAGGATGACGGAGCTTCAGCAAGAGACATGCTGACACGACTATGCAGATGCTGGCAAGATTCATCAAGGATGGTCCCAGCATGAAATGATTATCTCACCTGATCGGAAACTCTTCTTTCCATTCACAATGAACTCGTGATCGAAAATGACATCATTTTGAAAGGCCAGCGGGCCTGCAGCACAACGGGCAAACGTACATTGCTTGGTACACAATAAGCACAGGGGTTGTTAGTCCACAATTTCTCGCAGTCGCATTTCTCTCACTTTTCGACAAAGCGTGGGATTGCGAGAAAGAGTGATCGTTCCCCTCCCACGTTTTCTCTCAATTGCGAGAAAGTGTGGGGGTGTCCCAACGCTTTCTCACAATGTGTGGGAAGCGCGTGAAGTCCCCCTTATTTCCATCAAAAATATTTCCTTTGAAATGAAAGAGAAAAGGAAAAGAGAAAGAGTGGGCGACCACAACGACGATCATGAAAATGACAATGGCGTTAGCGCAGTTGTGACACTGAAACTGGCATCTGTTTATTGTATTTTGCATAAGATGGATCACTGAATTGCATCGACCTCAAATTCAACATCGGAATCAATAGCAAATAATAAAATTAGGACAATGTGTATAACTCAAACAGAAATGCAATACACCAAGAGTTGAACGGATTCTTTCTCTAGGGATGTTGAGAATAACATCGAAACATCGAAATGATTCTTCTTCATACATAAACGTGACAGAAAAGGTGTTTCACAACGCTTTACCTCGCGTAGGGCGTGTGAAAACGGAACCAAACAAACAAACGTTTCTGTCACATTCATTTAGAATGTTCCTTCATTTCATGCTTGTTCATATGTTAATCTGTTTGTGTTATCATCTTTTCGCATGCAAGGTTGCACTGAATATAGCTTCTCAGTTTCAGAGAAGACACTCGGAACAGGAAAATATTATTTTACCAACAAAGTGAAAGAAAAACAAACCAACAAGCCAAGCAAACAAACAAAAGCAACCCCCCCCCCCCCGCCTCCCCCCCACACCCCCCCAACACACACACTCTCTCTCTCTCTCTCTCTCTCTCTTACTCACACACATATATATATGCACACATTTCGTTTTAAACCAATTTTGTGCCATCACCATCACTATCTTCACTAACGTCACCGTCGTCGTACCCCTCTTTCTCTTTTCTTTTTCTCTCATTTTTCTCTAAGATTTGTGTTGGCAAATGACAAGAAACCAACCCTGATGACAAAGGAAATGCTTTTGATAGAAATAATAGGGACTTCCCACGCTTTCTCACATCTGAGGAAAATCGTGGGAAGGGAATGACCACAATTATTTCTCGCAATCCCACGCTTTCTCACAAAGTGACAGAAATTGTGGGATTGCGAGAAATAGTGGGCTAACAAGGGTGTTGAACCTACCTGGCAACTCGCTCGCGACATAATATTCTGGCTAGAACATCGAGAGCACCGTGTCCAAGTGCTCAACTTTCACTAGTTAAAAGCTGACCTCCCGAATCAAACCCTTGTTAAACCACCCTGTCCGCTAGCCTTCCCAGGGCAACTCTGTGAACTGACAGATTTCACTGGAACAATCGCCAATACATAATTGTAGTTGATTCCAATTCTGAGTTGTTTGAGACTGACCACTTTCCTGACACATCTTTACGCACTACAAAATGGAGCGTCTGTTCGCAACTCATGGAGTACCAAGGAACCTCATGACAGACTATGGAAGACAGTTTATGAGTCATGAATCTGAGCTGTTTGCGAAGAAATTGAAATTTTGTGTACTCAACAAGCAGTCCCTGTCACCCTAAGTCCAACGGCTGAGCTGAAAATGCCATAAAGCAAACCAAGCAGCTTCTGCAGAAGAGCAAGAACTGATGCCTTGGATTTCCTGCTGGGCCAGCGAAACACTCCGCAAGGCTCCATGGGTTCACCCGCCCAACGTTTGCTGAGAAGTCGCATATGCACCACACTGCCAACAACTGCGACGCCGCAGAATCCCAAGCCTCTGAACACAAGCAAGGTCCACAAACACCTCCAGAAAGCCAGGCAGCAGCAGCAGAAGAAAACGTGACATAACTGCAAGAGAGTAAAGACCTCTGAAGCAAAGTGAAGTGGTACGCATGCTGGCTGTTGAGTGACCTGCCCATAGATAATGTCCAGCAGCAGGAACGAACAGTTATGTCATAAAACACTATTCTACAACTGCTAAGTGTTTTTTTTTTAATTGTTTTTTTATTATCAATATCATAAGGGTTTATGTCCCATTCATCTGTGTTCTTGGTGAAGTATATTCGGAATTGTTGTGCGGCAGATTCGGTAGGAGTGTTACAAGGTCTATTCGTGCGTCGCACTGTGTTCGTGGCTGCAATAATACTCGGCCATTGTATGGGCGGCAACTCAAGGAGCGGTATTCTCTTATACCGCAATTAACACGAAGCCAAATCCAGTGTCCTTCGTATGTTTATTTCATGCAAACTGACATAGTTTCAAGAAGCTCGCTGTCTTGAAGTCCACCCCCGACACCCCAATGTCACACACGGTCACATCAGATGGAGCAGACTACGTTCGCAACAGAAAACACCTGCTGCCAGTTAACGAACCAAAACACAAATGGAACGCGCTGAAGCTAGTGCAGAGCCACCAAGTCGACTCTGCTCCTGCATCACCAGCACACCGGCGTCAATTAGCTGTGGTTCACCCCCAGGTCGTACACATGTCAATGTGCCTCGACACTCCTAAGCCCCCAGCTAGGTACGATGGTGACATTTGATTATACTAGCTTCTGGTAAGAAGACACTTCCGCCACTGAGCTGTCACTCAAAAGAATATTCAACAAGTTTCGTCCAGAAACTGTTAGACGTATTTATTTAAAGAGTGATCACACTACATACACAATGCACAAGAAATACAGTATGTGAATTTCACATACGATAATCACAATCATACACATGCAGTGATCGTAGTCTCACGGTCATTCAATATGAATACAAAAAAGAAATGAAATGCTCAAAGATGCTCAAACACTGACTAATGCAAACGTGAAATACAATAATCACGGACATATACGTGGAATAAGCACATTAAGAGAACAAGTTTAAATATCATACTATACTCAAAACATACATAAAATACATACATAATACATACAAGCTCACGCCTCCGGGGAGCGAGGGGGAAGGGGGGTCATTATGTTTTCCCGAAAGTTTTATCAATTTGCCATCCAAAAACACTTGTCTGCCAAAAATAAATTACGATATGATCATACCAGGTTTGAAAATACAGTTTTTGTAAAGTCGCGGAAGTGTGTGATCAACGAAAGTTATATTTGTATAGCTTCATATTGTATTACCTATCCTTTCACTGTCAAAAATGACGTTAACTCACTCAGTACGGCCAGTCCTCTCTTCTCCTCTACACACACCCCTCGGATGTCCAGTGGGTGTCTGAATGACCCAACCTGTAGGTTCCGTCGTCAGAACTGTGGTATTCTTTGTCAACCTTCACGTCTTCAGTATAAGAGCCTTCCGCTTGCAATATTTTGATGATGGTAATTGGGGTGAAACGCTGTTAACGTCGTCTCTTTCGCCGTTCGTATGGAGAGAGTTAAAATGTACCCGAGCACCACAAATTTTCTATTACTGATGGCCTAGAGGTAACGCGTCCGCCAAGGAAGCAAGAGAATGTGAGCGCTCTGGTTCGAATCACGGCTCAGCTGCCGGTATTTTCTCCCTCTCCACAAGACCTTGAGTGGTGGTCTGGACGCTAGTCATTCGGATGAGGTCCCGTGTGCAGCATGCAATTAGCGCATGTAAAAGAGCCCACGGCAACAAAAGGGTTGTTCCTGGCAAAATTCTGTAAAAAAAAATCCACTTTGATAGGAAAAACAAATAAAACTGCACGCAGGAAAAAATACAAAACAAATGGGTGGCGCTGTAGTGTAGCGACGCACTCTCCCTGGGGAGAGCATCCCGAACTGCATACAGAGAAATCTGTTGTTGCGTCATAGCAAGAACGTTTCATTTGGTAAACTAAACGTAATCAAAAACTGATTCATGTGTACATACACCCCATTTACATCAGCAGGATGATCTTTCACAATATATGCTATGTAATTTGATCAGTTTTTCTATCTGTAATAACTTGTCCATAATTACCTCTCTCACATAATGTGAATTGCGGCTTGAAGAATCCAGACAATGTTTAAAAACAAAAGGACTCTGCCAACTCCCCTCTTACGCAGATGCGAAAGGTATGGCCAACACAAATACTGAATAGCAGACCGATAGAGTTAATTGTAAAATTTGTCTCTAGTCACTCCTGTTACCTAGGATCGCTGAGTTGTTTATGTACACTGCCAAACTGTGCCGTCTCTCCTTTCTTGTCATCATGAACCTCTTTCTTCTTCTTTGCGTACTATTGGTAGGCTTTTGTTGTTTTTAGGCTCCATTTTGGGTGGCTTCAAGATGTCCGTTTGAATCTTCGAAATGTTCCTCTGTACCTGGTGAGTCTTTGAGAAACTGTCCAAGAAGAAGTTTTTCCGGATTTCCGGAGCTTCGAACATGGATGTAGGCTCTGATGCACGGTTGTTGTGTTTCCCGGCCACAAAGGCTTGAGTGGAGCCACTAGACAGCACAAATGCTCGCTTGAACAATGTCTCTAAAGTATGTTTCTCTAACGAGTTTCCCCAGAGTACCAAGGAAAGAACAAGTGAAACACACCATGACATACAACATTCTTCTGGGACTGTTTATTTCGCCATATGGTCATCAGTGCTTTCTTTGCAACTGAAAGGTACAAAGTGACAAAGGCATACTCCTGCTCCATTTCTTTTGTTAACTACAGAATGTGTTGCTCAGTAACACTGTGACAGGATGAAGAACAGGCTGCATACAGTCAACTGTTGACCACTCCTGTACATTGGCCGGATTCGTTCCAGTGAGTTACAACCTTCCTGCCCATACCTGGAATGCACTGCTCACAGAAGACGTATATCTGGTAAGAAACTATATGAAGTGGGACATAGCAGTCTCATCTGCAGCTACTTGAATGGGGGAACGAGTGTCAACAACTGTTGATTACAGGCTCTACTTTATCGTTTGTAAACATGGCTGCAGCTCTGGAGGCTGATAATGGAGGCAGGTGTCCGGGCCTGGTTTAGAAAGTTTCTTGTTGTTTCTTGAATGGTAATGTGTTGAATGTGTTGTGCCAGATCATGATCCTGCCCCTTGTAAATCAACATTTTCTTTGCAAGAGTACGGAATCACGTTATCGGAAGAGATGATCTGTGGCAGCAAATTGTTTCGTTACTAAGGTTCATTGTAGCAGACTGCAGTTTCAAGTTCAGGGACATAACTGTGAGATATACACTGGCCAAAGTGATTCAAAAAATATATGTAGCCAAGCACTCAGCTGGCTGCAAATAACCATAGTTCAACTCACAGCGCAAGCTGAAAGCTGAGTTATAGCAGACGCAATTTTTGTCACAGCAAACCTGCTGCCTTTCATGACTCAGGCATAAAGCACGACCCCATTCCCAATTCGAATAATCCATGCCCATTCTACACTGCTCCGAACATGTATCAATTTAAATGTAGGTATTGTTCACGGCAGATTATATCTGTTGTGCTTACACACACACTTTATTCAGTTAGAAGCATACTTGATTTCAATTTAATCGTTCATCAGTCTAAAGATTTCATCTGACACTAAGATTACGTCATTTTGTGCTTCTCGCCACACAACCAGTTCGCTGTACGTCATTGGTGGATCTGGAATCTGTGTTTCTGATGCAGCGTATTTAATTAATATCTCTTTTGTCAGATCAGTAAACTACAAGTATTATATACTGGCAGAATCATCGCAATTCTATCTTTAAATCTATTCCATTTGTGTTTGCCTTCGTTAAATTGATTTAACGCAGTTTGTAATTTTCCGCAATGAGCTTGTTAAAACTGACCCTTTCCAGGTGACTTAAATTAAGATGATAAATTCATCTTAAATAATCAACACTTCATTTTATACTCATTAGAAAGTAGGTGTTGAGCTCTTTCTTTTGTGACCTATCTGACGTAAATCGGTTCAGGAATCATTTAGAAATCTATCATTGAACACCTCGTGAGAAACACAGTTCTTGTCTGTTTTTGCCTGATTTGAGCTGATCTGCTTCACAGCACACGCGATTGTCTTTGCAGTCCATTTAACTTCCATAAAGAGATGGAGTGGGTGATCAGTGGTCACTTTCTACCTGGTCAGTCATCTGACCAGAGCCGCTCTCTCTCTCTCTCTCTTGCTGTGTCACAAGCAGTGTGTGTGTGTATGCGTTGTCCCAGAAGCTGACATCTGGCTACGTATCACTGTAAGTACTAGTGTGTTGAATGTGTTGATTTGTAAAATTGTATTCTTTGACAAAGTACTTGTGTTCATATGAGTATGTTGATATTGCTTTGTTCAGTTATTGCTTTGACATGTAGTCACAACTCAGCTAGAAAATTGCCATGTTGTCATATGCTCCTAGCAGTATCCATTCCAGTCTTCTTAACGTCACAGTCAATGACATCTCTGGACACTGATATATTTGTTTGAGAATGTTCTAGTGGATTACGCATTCTTTCTCATCTGCTGTCACTCATGAAGGTTAGGTTACTTATCCCACTTCTGCGGAGGAGATTTAAATGTTGAGTACAAGCTTAGCTATGTTGATATTTGGCTTTGATGAAACAGATTACTTGTGTAAGTTATTCACCACTTAATGGTTAAGCCATGACAATTCCAACCTTTGTGTGTTGTGCACTGATTACTATCTGTTCTCTCAGTTTGCCAGTATTTGATCAAAGCCATTGAATCTATCATCTTGTTTATTATTCATGTATTATTCTACATGCTCATATCAGTTGTACTGCTACAGTGTTTCACAGTTACAGTGTGCTCAGTACTCTAAGATGTGTGTAGTATTCTGTCATGATTACAAGATAGTGTTGGATTAATATCAGTTATTGGTTAAAACCAACTGGTATGTATCAGTCTGTTAATTATAATTTAGTTATCATGCCCTCTCCTATACAGCTTACTCCAGTATAGTGCTACATGATAAACTGATTCACTTGAGTCACTTTGACACAGTATAAGCTTTACCTAATCTATACTGTCAGTGTACTTTCACTAAATCAGCATAGCTTCAATCAGTTTAACTGCACTATTTAAATGTATTAGAAATCTCATTTGATGTCAGTGTTTGGTCTTTACACATATGCATTATCTCATCTTATGTTGTTGCTTATCCCAAACCGAGTGATAGTCTTTCCATGTAATATGTATACATGTGCTTTACTATTCACTTGTGCTGATGACATTTTTTTGTGTCATTCCAGGCACTGTTTCTCTCTTCTTCTCATAACTATTGTAAATAAAACAATAGAAAACCCCTTTTGTGACTGGCTTCTATATGTTCCTGGCCTGTGCACGGGGATTCTTGT
Source organism: Babylonia areolata (assembly GCF_041734735.1). NCBI lineage: Eukaryota > Metazoa > Mollusca > Gastropoda > Neogastropoda > Buccinidae > Babylonia > Babylonia areolata. The sequence goes on from NC_134879.1 coordinate 6,900,101, forward strand.
CTATCCTTTTATCCTTCAAATCATTCAGTTAGTTCTTTTGTACCGTCCACTCGGCTACATATATTTTGACAAGTTTAGCGTTTCATGTAAGATGGCGGATAGTAGTACCACGAGCGATGTGCTTTGGCATTTTCACTTTTGGCAGCATTACACATGACTTGCAAAATGGAGGCAGTGATTCTGTATTTCTTTTCAGAAGCATTTTTCTTTCCAGTTAGAATCTTTTTTCAGAAATGCATTTGCACAATCAGGAACCTTTTGTTATTCAACCAAATTATGTGTTACTGTCAGTGGCCATGGATTCACTTCAGTTTCTCTGTGAAGTTGAATGGTGAGACATTTTGCTCTGGTCTTTAGAAATTGAGTTCCATTTCTTCACTTTGTCACATGTGATATAGTGATATTTTGGAAACAAAACAGTTGAAGTTTGCAGTGGAAGTTGTCTTTTTATTGGAAGCTGATGACCCGGCTGTGATATCCTCCTCTTCAGCTTTTTGTTCTCGTGTCAATGGTTCACTGTGTTTGTGTATACGAACATCACTCACATTTGTACAGTTTTTGTAATACCCCATGAAATCTGTACAATATATCATCTAGTCTGTAAACTTCTTCATGCAGTCTTCAAGTTTTGTGGGGATCTTGTGAACAGATCGAATTTCATATTTCTCAGTCTCAGCCTTGATTTGTTCGGTCACTACTTTCATGTCTGTCTCAGTTATTTTGTTGTGAATGATGCAGAATTTGTGTGTCCACGCTTCTGACCACAGAGAAAATGAGTGTAAGTTTACTTATGTGGGTTCTATAGCGTTGCAATCAGGTATACTTCCAGACTTCATTCATATAGTTTTAAAGATGAGAAAGTAATCCATATATATGCTTCCCTTGTATTCAAACCACAAATAACCCCCGTTCAGATTGATACAATGTCATAAAAATGCACTGGAAAACGATCAGAAAAAACAACCAAGTTCATTCACAATATGGCCCGTGCGGGCCGCGAGGCCACAAACCATGTCAATGAGGCTGACTGAATACAATGCTACATACATAACGCATGTATTGTAACGAATTGCCTAATCATGGCATACTGATAAAGAAATCCTTCATCTAGTTACCAGATTGCTGGCGTTCAAGAATTTTCAGTACATCGGAAGCATTTGTCACTTGACACTAATCCAGCTTTACAGTCATTCATGGAATAGCTCACTCTAATTCCTTTCCGTTGACGTAAGAAACTGACTGTATAATGAAATGTGTGGATAGTGTGCTATTTCTAGTGCATACACCCCCAAATTCATTCACAGGGCCCCAAAAAGGACAAATGGTCTATATTTACCCTCACTCTGCAGACAGGTACAGTGTGTTGTCTGTCTGGAACTGCGTAAAATCAGTTTTATCCACCAATATCTCTCTACTGATGCAATTAAAACACTTCTATGCGCTTCTGTTATCTCAGGATTGGATTTCTGCAATTCTCTCTTTCAACTGGCCTCCCCAAATGTCTGTCAACGAAATCAGAATTTCGTAAGTATTCATATCTAATACATTTGTCTAGAAAATGATATTCATCTTCTTATACATCACATGTCTTGCATTTTCTTGCATGTTTTTCTGTGCCTGTGTATCTGCCTCTTTCTGTTTGGAGATTATGTGCGCTTATCCCAAGTGTGTGTGTATGCTTCTAAGTGTGTGTGTGTGTGTGAGTGAGAGTGTATGTGTGCATGTCCGTGTGTGCGTGCGCGTCTGTGTGTGTGTGTGTGTGCTTTAAACGGATTGCGTGTGTGTGTGTGTGTGTGTGTGTGTGTGTGTGTGTGTGTGTGGTATATATTGGTGTCTGTGCATTCCTATCTGCGTGCATGTGTGTGTGTGTGTGTGTGCGTGTGTGTGTGTGTGTGTGTGTGTGTGTGTGTGTGTGTGTGTGTGTGTGTGTGTGTGTGCGCGCGCGCGTGCATTCTGAGTGAAACAAGACAGACAGATACAACTATAACTGGATTCAGAAGAAAAAAAATCCACGGATCCACACCAGTCAGTTTTACTCGCGTGTCTATGACTATTCAGCGAGAATTAAATACAAAGTTGCGTGTCTCTGCTATTCTGCTTTCCACTCCGCAGGACCTGCATATCTTTCTGACCGTGTCAGTGTTTACGCTCCCGCAAGAAATCTTCGCTCTTCCTCTGACTGTTACGTATTGAAAATTCCTCGTGTCAATACAAGAACCTCTGCTGAACGTTCTTTCTTATTTGCTGTTCCTCACATCTGGAACAACCTTCCTCATCATATCCGTGCATCTGATTCTGTCTCTGCTTTTCGCTCATCGCTAAGAACTCTTCTTTTTTTAAAACATATCTATAAGCACTCTCAGCTTCCTTGTTCTCCAACACCACCCATGTCAGCTCATTTTGGATGCATGAAGAGTGGGAAAGGGAGAGTGGGGAGGAAGGGAGGGAAGGGGTATTGAGGAGTGGTCATGAATGATTCGTAACCTGTAATATTTTTCATTTATGTAAAGCGTCCTGAGCTCTTGAGAGAAAGGACGCTATACAAATGTACATTTTTATGATAATTATCATTATTATAATCACTGTTATTACTAAAAAAGATCGTGAGCGAAAGATGAACCTGTATGAGCACAGGAGAAGAACGAGAAAGGAGGAAATGGAGGTGCGCACCTAATGTGAGGGATTTACACTGAGATATGGAAAATATATAACTCCTTATCCATTCATTACTGACCGAAAGCAAGGAATGAGCACGACTAAACCCACCTGACAAGCAATTGGCATCTTTTCTTCCAAGAGGACACTTGCACTCTGCTGTGGAGGACGCCTGTGGCACCACACAAGTAGAACTGGAATGGCAATTCGTCGTGTTGCAGGGATCATTCGCCATCGCTTGAGGAACACAAAAAGGATACACACTGGTAAAGCAGATACTGCATGCACTATATATATATATATGTGTGTGTGTGTGTGTGTGTGTGTGTGTGTGTGTGTGTGTGTGTGTGTCTGTGTGTGCGTGTGTATTTATATATATCTATTAGCGAGAGAGAGAGAGAGGGGTGTGTGTGTGTGTGTGTGTGTGTGTGTGTGTGTGTGTGTGTGTGTGCGCGCGCACGCGCGTGTGTGTGTGAGTGTGTGTAAAGCAAAAAGAGGAGGAAATAGATTCTGCAGTTTTTACACTTCCACTCGCCGAAGCAGGGTGGGATAGGTGTGAAGGGGAAGTAACCAACCCGTCCCCAACCCTCCCTCCCCACCCCTGTACATCGGCATACACATATTCGTTCTAATACTTGTAAACGCTCAGGCAAGTAAACACAAATTCTTAAAAGCAATGCGCAAAACGTGTTCAATTTGTGACTTCAAGTCCAAAGTGCAGTATAACTGTAAGTAATCCAGCTGTTTTGCATTAAAATTTTGATAAAAAACAACAAAAAACCCAAAACCTTTTGGTATCAATTTTGCAAAATTACGTCGTCTGCTAGCAAGGGAGAGAAACATTCCGCTGGAAAGAGTTTATCTGACAATGGTAATGTTCAAGAACGTTGGCTTTTGATTGTTCTTTCTTGATATAAGCTTATTGTTTATCTATTCATATAATTAACATATTGGGATAATGTACAAACATGTCCATGATGTAATAAGGCTGTGCACACACACACACACACACACACGCACACACACACACACACACACACACACAGAGGTTCGAATCACACACACGCTAGTATTTTCTTCCCCTCCACTTGACCTTGAGTGATTGTCTGGATGCTAGTCTTTCGGAGGAGACGATAAACAAACACACACACCACACACACACACCACCACCACCACCGCCACCACCACACCACCACCACTACCACCACCACCCACACCACACACTATAAAACGACAACGGAATAAAGGTATCTGACCCGCACCTTGATCGCAGTCAAGTCCGGAATAGCCATGGGGGCAGATACAGTGATGACCATGCACCTCATCCACACAAACACCCCCGTTGTGACATGGATTGGGCGTGCAGTCGTCTATATCTGCCACGTAAAAGCACACGATACAGTATTATTAGTTGGGGTTTTTTCAACATTCTTTATTCAGACAAAGGTTTACAAACTAGTATAATATTGTACACTGGGAGGTTACGACAATAATTTTTTCTGAATACCAGTCATTCCACATCAAGATAAGTACGCGGGTCAATATTGACCTTGATATTGTCAAAGTTTACACACCTATTTCTGAATCTGCCAGATCCACATACAAATGTTATTAAGGAACTGCAAAATATTTTGCATGCTTTTTAGTGGAATGGTAAACCAACAAGTATAAAAATAAAAACAACAACAACAAAAACGTGTTGACTGCAAGAATACAGAGGGATGTATACAAACGACTGATATACAGGCATATATTTCATCATTTAAGATTTCATGGATACAGAGAATTAACACAGGTGGGGACCTGTGGACTTTAGCATTTGAAATACACCCAGAGTTCGAAAACTTGCCAAAGCTTGGTGAAGAGTATGTACATGTCTGTATGAAACGCTGTAATAAATGTTTTTTGTTGGATTATCAAAACATCTGAAACGGTTACACTTTAAGTGTCTACCTTAGAACACTTCTTTGTTCATGACAAAAAGTATTCATTACAGCGCCAACATTATTAGAGACAGGAGAGTAGTGTTTGTGAAAGAATGGGTACAGAATGGATTTTTGTCTACAAATCAGTTGTTTGATGTGGAAGAAATCACTTTTTTACTTTTACAGAATTTTGAGACCACTTTCCAAACCTCAATCGAACAAACTTTCTGTAGTATTCAGGTATCCCACGTGCTATTCAGCAATTTAGAGACACAAACCACATCGAGTCGTCTCCACATAATCGCATCATGAACACTAAAATTTGGGTGCAAGCAAAAAAACAGTCTATTTTTCTTGCTTCAGACATTCTTCCATCAGCAGTTGTCAAGTGGAATGAATACTTTCATAATCTGAAATGAAGAGAAATATCTATTTTGTTTCAAATTCCATGATGTGAAATTGAAATGGTTTCAGGCTCGTACTTTACACCGGTTATTGCCTACAATTTTTGTTTGTTTGTTTGTTTGTAAGACGGCAAAATCATTGAAGAACCACTGTGTTCCTTTTGTAATGGAGAATTCCAAACCATACAGCATTTGCTTTGGAATGGTAAAATCACACAAACTTTTTGGACTGAGTACTAAAGGTATTTGTTGAAAAATGTGATCATTGTAATTAACTGGTCCTATCCGAAGACCTGGCACTGTTTGGATATAGAATGGTGTGATTACAGACAAAAGTTCTGACTTCATTCTGGTAAATGCTAAATTTTATATCTACAAATGTTGCATGAATAACTCATTGCCAAATGCGCAAGCTTTCTTAGCAATTATAAAAAGTGATTATAAGGCGGTGGCTTAACGCGCTTATTTTGATGGCAGATTTGTTCAGTTTACCCAAAACTGGTTTCTATATGAAAAATTGTTTCAACAGTAATTTGTATACACTCTACCCTCCCTCTGCCTTAGTCCCTATCTCCCTCTCTCTCTCTCTCACGCTCGCTAGCTCGCTCTTTGTGCATACATGCGTGAATTTGTACTCTTGCCAGATGATGTTCATTATCATGATTATGTATAGATTCAGATTTGTTGCTAACAAAAATTGTGTGTGTGAAATACTGTTACTGACACATCCTAATCTCCTAATCTCCTAAGGAACTGCAAAATATTTTGCATGCTTTTTAGTGGAATGGTAAACCAACAAGTATAAAAACAAAACAAAACAAAAAAAAACAAAAAACGTGTTGACTGCAAGAATACAGAGGGATGTCTACAAACGATTGATATACAGGCATATATTTCATCATTTAAGATTTCATGGATACAGAGAATTAACACAGGTGGGGACCTAATTTGTTAGCCTAAACTATGGGTATTGATGCGTGTGTGTGTGTGTGTGTGTGTGTGTGTGTGTGTGTGTGTGTGTGTGTGTACGCGCGCGCGCGCGCTTTGGGAAAGGTGGGGGGGGGGGTATACAAAATTTTAAAATCCTTTGCAACTAATGAATAATATAACTCCGTGAAGTGATTGTCAATGTTATCAACCGCCATAATATCAGTCATCATTCTTATGCTGATGACACTCAACTCCAGAAGAGTGATACCCCTGAAAAATTGTTGTCGCTCTTGCAAGAAACATCCAACTGCTTCCTGGACATTCAAAACTGGATGACTCGAAATAAGTTACAATTGAACGTGGACAAAACTGAAGCAATGATCATAGGAACTAAACAAAAACTTCCATCACAATTGACACAATCAAACTTGGCAGTACATCCATCCCTCTTTCCACGTCAGTCAGGAACCTCGGTGTTGTCCTTGGCAATACACTGTCCATGCAAAAATTTATCAGTCAGACATGTCAGTCCTGCTACTGTCAACTGCGACGCATCAGTGCCGTCCGGAAATATCTGTCCACTGACGCAACATCTAGACTTGTCGTTTCCCTCATTCTCTCTCGCCTTGACTGCTGTAACTCTCTATTGTCTGGTCTGCCTGCTTCATCCATTCAGTCCCTTCAGCGCATACAAAACTCTGCTGCCCGACTCGTCCTCAGAAAGAAAAGATCTGAGCACATCACTCCTCTTTTGCAACATCTCCACTGGCTCCCTGTCTCACACCGAATAAAGTACAAGATCAGCACTCTATGTTATAGATGCATTCACAAAACTGCCCCTTCCTATCTCTGCGGCTGCCTTCACCTCTACACTCCATCTCGCTCACTACGATCGGCTTCGGATCCACTCTGTTTACGCATACCCAGATTCAAACACTCGACTGTTGGCCGCCGTTCTTTCTCTGTTTCTGGACCTTGCGATTGGAATGACCTTCCTTTTTCGCTTCGTCAAGTCTCCACACTCAGCTCTTTCAAGTCTGGCTTTAAAACCCACCTCTTCCCAAAATAGCCTCCCTTGCCTGCCCTTCCTTGTCTTTAGTTTCTACAGTTTTAGAGTTATGCATGCGTGTGAATGACTGGTGCGAAAGCGCTTTGATTTGTCTCTGCACAAGATCCAGCGCTATATAAATACCATTATTATTATTATTATGTATACTCCTTGTAGTAGATTGTTCTGTGTAATGCTTCACTGGTTTGTGATGGAAACAGATTATGTATCTTTGAGATATTCATTATGTATTTTTGCGAATCACCTTACTGTGGATTTTGATTTTATGTGTTTCCTTGACAAATATAACCTTCACTGCAAGGAGAAAAGATAGGGTCAATATTCGACCAAACATTTATCAATGCGATATTACAATGCCAAGTTTACGGGTGCATGGGAGCAAACATTATGCGTGCATTTGGAACTTAGCGGGTGAGCACGGGAAAGTGTTTCTGTGCGTGTGATCGAAAGCTTCTACCTGGATTTTATGTATCTTAATGTTAATGTGCTGGTTATATTGGCGTGACATATGTGGGTGCATACGTGCCAACATCCATGTCTATATCTGTGTGTGAGTGTGTGTGTGTGTGTTTGCATTTTACTAATATATACAGTTTATTTCCTGGATGTTTTATACATGTATTGTTGTACAATATCTTATGGTCTTTACGTGTGTGTGTGTGTGTGTGTGTGTGTGTGTGTGTGTGTGTGTGTGTGTGTGTGCATGCACGCGCGTGATTTTAGTACTATATGCTTTTAACTTGTTGGACGTTTTCATTTGTAAATATTGTTGTGCAATACCCTATTGTCTTAACATGAGTATGTGTGGGTGTGGGTATTACGGACGGTGTTTTATGATGTTGTTAGAAAGATAGACAGACACTGAAAGTTATGTGTGTGTATTTCTGTGCGTGTTCTAAGTTATTCTCTCCCTTTATCACACACAATCTTACATCCAATCACCACAAACACTCCGTAAACAAAACAATAGACCACGACACTAGAAACTGAAGAGCAAAGACCAATGACACATATAATATATAGAAACCGTTTCACGAGTAACAATCACAAATCCTCAATAAGGTAAATCCAATATGTTAATTTAGTAATTTACATTAAGTTGACATTTTCACTCTCTTTCATACAGTCCCACAGTCTCTCTTTTCACGTCCCTACACAGTCTTGAAGAAAGAAGAACTCAATTCTTGAAAATATTCTGGATCCCCTTCAGTTAATCTTGGAGCTCAGTTTCATTCTAGACACAAAACGATGTGTCATCAACTCCTGCTTCCAGCCGCAGAGTTCATTATAACTCCAGTTCATCATTCATAAATATATCGTTGACGATTTGTATTTTTGTTCCAAGATTCATCACACTTCGGCAATCTCTACTCCGACAGTCTCTGATTCATCATAACTCACAACTTGTCGATTTACTCATTCAGCTTCTTCTTAGTTGATCATTTCAATTTGCATTTGCCTATCGTACGGCGTCATCACACATATACATGACGGACCACCCATCTCCACACCGGACTGCCCTCATCAGCAACAAGGAGGGCAACACCAGACGTTCCCCCAGATCAGCCGGTCACCAGCGACATCAAACGTAGCCCCATTGCTCTCACCCTCTAACAAAAACAAAAAGAGCTCTCTTCAAGTCAGCACAATCAAACAGGTCTGCATAGCTTGGAATATTCTCTAGCCTCAATACAAATCACACACACACACACACCAAAAAAAATGACACTCCAGAATTCAACTTCCTGTGACCTCAGCCAATGAAAATCAACTATACATACAAAACAACACAGGCTCCACTGCTTGAAGCTAAAATCAACCAAAACCCCGGAAATGTCGAAACAAGAAATACCAAATGATGCAAACGCATCCGTCACACTACCCCCCCCCCCCCCCCCCCCCCCCCACTCCCCCTCTTCCATGGAAAAAGACAAGGGGGTATTCATGGAACCAACTGATCAACTGAAGATCTCGAGAGCAGATCCGCCAAGGTGTTGGACGTGCCAGAAATGGGGCGGATCTCAAAAGAGAATTCCTGTAGCGACAATGCCCAACGAAGAATTCTGGCTTTCCTGAAACTGGATGTGCCAAGATATGTCAGCGGTCGATGGTCAGTCTGGAAGACGAGCTGCACTCCCCACAGAAACCTTACAAACTTCTGGATACCCCACACGATAACAAGGCACACCCGCTCGATGGTACTGTAGTTGCACTCTCTCTACAACATCTTCCGACGGACGAACACCACAGGATGCAACATCCCATCAAAGTCCTGCAACAGAACAGCTCCCAGACCTACTGAGCTGGCATCCATGCGCAGCACGAACTGGTCACCCAAACGCGGAAGTAACAGAATAGGATTTGCGGACAATATCGCCTGAATCTTCTTCAGTGCCTCAGCACATTCAGGCGTCCACACAATGGTGCGTGACGACCGTGGACCCTCCTTGGTCAGATCAGACAACGGAGCTGACAAAGAAGCAAAGTTCGGAACATATCGTCTGTAGAAGCTCAGCAAGCCCAACAGTGAGCGAACTGCTTTCTGGTCGTCGGAGTCGGAATCTGCAGGATCTTCCTGACTTTGCCAACCTCAGGGTGAAGTTTGCCATCACCGACCACATGACCCAAGAACTCAAGTGAACGAAAACCTGTCTCGATCTTCGATAGACGAGCAGTCAGACCAAAATCACGAAGCCTATCCAGAACCACTTTAACATGAACAAGATGTGACTGCCAATTAACACTGTGCACCAGGATGTCGTCAAAGAAGTTAACAGCAGAACATGACACAAGGTGAAGCATACGCATCATGTGCGCGAAGACTGCAGGAGCAGACATAAGTCCAAACGGCATGCGTACGAACGGCAAAAGCCGTCTTCAGTCTGTCCTCTGGCTTTACACAAACCTGCTTATAGCCTTTTGCCAAATCAATCCTGGTGAAAACTCTGGAACCACTGAGAACTGAAAACAAGGCCTCAACATCTGGAATGGGTTCGGCATCAAACTCTGTCACCTTGTTAAGCCATCTGTAATCAATGCAGAACTGGCAAGAACCATCTTTCTTCCGCACTAACACCACAGGAGCAGTATCTGGACTTCATACATTTTCCTTCTCACAGGCACATCAGTGACCAGCGGAATCTCCAAAGTAAGGTCCCCTGAGAAACACCCAGGTTTCGTTGTCAAAATGTCAGAAAACTCCTCAAAACTGCCTCTCAACTGATCACGAGCAGGTGGCGACAATGAATCATCAAACTTAATATCATCCACTCCTTCATCTGGTGTAGACGTTGTCATGGGAGTAGTCAATGTCGGTAACTGAAACGAATCACTGGCTTCCTGTACAACACCAGCAGTGCAAGCTGACAAATCAGTCTCTTGAGAAACCTCAACCGGAATATCCGTTCTACAAACAACCAGAGAAGTGGGATCAACCTGAAGTGGAGAAATATCACTCCACGACTCAGACTCACCACCAAAAACAGAGGTCTCACACTCCTCAGACTCAACAACAATGGTCTCGCACGCCTCAGACTGAACAACAAGAGTCTCACACGCCGGAGACTGAGTAGACACAGAGGGTTTCCAGTGCACGTATTTCTTCAACATGTTGGCATGAAACACTTTTTCTTTTGCCTTTACAAGGACTTTCGTCACAAGAAATGGCCCCAACCAACTGGACAACAGCTTGATCGATCAACCTGAAGTGGATGGGAGAAGAACGAGCACTTCATCTCCGACTTGTAAACCTCTGTCATTTGCCTTCTTGTCAAAGTACTTCTTTCCCCTGGCCGACGCGGCTACTGAGTTTTCCATAGCAACCTGGCACGAGTCAGCGATGATGTTCTGTAGATCAAAAATATACTTGTACAAGGGCTTGGCATCCTTATCTTTACCATCCTTTCCTGTCCATGTCTCATGCAACAAAGTCACTGGCCCTCAGACTTCATGACCAAAATGTAGCCTGAAAGGTGAAAATCCTGTGCTTTCTGATGGTAGCTCACGACAAGCGAATAGAAGCGCTGGAATGTAATGATGCCACTGTTTTGACTGAACCACCTTGCGCAACATTGCCTTCAGTGTCCCGTGAAAGCGTTCAACCGTCCCGTTAGCTTGTGGGTGATACGGCGAAGTTCTGATTCCCTGACTGCCACACAGAGGATGAAACTGGCTCATGAGTTAAATTGATTACCTTGATCAGACAGAATCTCTCTTGGGAACCCCAAGCGCGAGAAGATCGACAACATTGCCTCTGCCACTGACGTAGACGAAATGTCTTTGAGGGGGCCTGCCTCCGGGTACCTTGTAGCGACGTCAATCAGCGTCAAGATGAATTTGTGCCCCTGTTCAGAAGCCAGTGCAATTGGCCCAACAAGATAAATTGCTACCCTATGGAATGGAGTCCCAATCACAGACATAGAACTCAATGCCACAGGTGAAACTTTCCCCTTTGGAGCTGTCCTCTGGCACAATCACAAGAAGACACATACTTTGCCACATCAATTGTCACTCCAGGCCAAAAGAACTTTTCCCGAAACCTGGCCAACGTTCGGCGAGTGCCACAATATCCAGCCAAGACAAGATCATGCAAAACCCCCAAGACAAACAATCACAATGAAGATGGGACAGCAGCCTGCTCCGATGACCTGGAACCTTTTTGAAATGTCTGATACAAAATGTCCTCTGTGATATGAAAGAAGTGTGACGTTCCACCAGCTGACCGGACTTCACCAGAGTCGGCCAAATCGAAACATTGCTTCAGCGAAGCATCAGACCTCTGCTCTTGAATGAGTTTTTCTGGCGACACTTCCAAAACATCGGAGAACTCAGACAAAGGTTTCCTCTCCACAACATGTCTGCTTCTCACACGAGTGATCACTGCTATTGAAAATGGCACAGCTTCCGCATCAGATCTCACCGAATTATCCATACCACAAACATTCCCGATGATGACATCAGCTACTGGAGCCTCCAACACACAACACACAACAACTCCAGAAAGATATGGAGACTCGACCTGAACCTGAGCCAACTGAAACTCCTCTACACGACCACCAAACGACACACACTTGACTGACTCACCCAAATACTGATCCACTCTCACCAGGCGTTTGCGCACTCCACATACAGTAGCTCCTGTGTCCCGCAAAACTGAACAAGACCCAGAGTCCAAATGCAACTGACCCGCGAAATCTTGCATAGCCGAACACGGCACTTGTGCACACGCCGTTGACTGCTGCTATGAATCTTCACCTTCCTCACAAACCACTGCAGCTTGTCCCTTGGCAAGAACAACTGGGCAATGACCCTTCGGGGGAGTGAAATTACACAAGCGACATGGATCTTATCCTGACCTCCATGAACAGTATCTGTGATTTGACCAACACCATCACACAACCAACAATAAAGTGAACCACAGTCACCTCCTCCACTACGGTCATCTCCATGAGAACCACCAGCACCTTGACCACGACCTCCACGAGAGAAACCACCACGCTCTGTACCTCGGCCTCTGAAACCACCACTGCCAGTGTAACCATGATTGCCTCTGAAATCACCGCAAGAATAAGGACGATGTCATCCTCCAAAACCCTGATGAAAAGAACGGTTTCTCTGACCATAACAGTCTGCAGAACCTCCCTGGTTCTGGACCTTGCCCACCGAGCCAAACACTGTTGCATCACCCTTTCGGGAAAGAGTCTTGTTAGGATGAGCTCGACGGTACGACTCTGCAGCTATGATCATCTCACTGAAGCCCTTCTGATCCTTCTCACACAGGAAAGTGGCTCAGTCCTTTGAGACACTCTCCATCAAGTGCTCACCCAGCAACAGATCAACCAAACCATCGTATGCCTTGTCAACAAGAAAATTATAACAAAAACAAAAACAGCTCTCTTCAAGCCAGCACAATCAAACAGGTCTGCATTGCTTAGAATATTCTCCAGCCTCAATACAAATCATCAATAAAAAAATTTTTTTTAAATGACACTCCAGAATTCAACTTCCTGTGACCTCAGCCAGTGAAAATCAACTAAACAACACAGGCTCCACTGCTTGAAGCCAAAATAAACCAAAACCCCGGAAATGTCAAAACAAGAAATACCAAATGATGCAAACGCATCCGTGACAGTGGGGGATGGGGGTGGGGGGTGGGGGGGTTAGTGTATCATCAGCTACTTGAAATTTTTATTTGACTAGTTTTAATCTCTTTTTATGTTGCGCATGACAATTTTATGTTGGTGTTTACAATGAGCCTGTGTTTGCACAAGTTAATTTCCATGTGGATTGATAAAGTGTTTCCGATTTGATTGACTGATTGAATAATGGCAGAATTTCTCATATTCGTTCACGCATTGGTTCTATGTGGTAATACTATGCCAAGTTTACATTAAAACATTATAGTCAGAACAACAGGTATTCACCCACACATTAACTTCGTGTACTATCAATACATATCAATAACTATTCATTCACACCTTGATACCATGTGATCAAGGTGCCCATTGCTGCACAAATTTGTTATATTCCATCGTCATTTTAGAAACATACTTGTCAATTTCATATGCGTTTCTAAGATCTTTTGTGAACAGCTGTAGTGCTGGTTTTACTTATCAATTCTTCATTTGTATATAGACAATTTGGCTATTAATAAAATATGTGAGAAGCAACCATCAGTTTCTGTTTTATTATCAGATGCAAAAAGCACCAGCACATGGATGAAATCAAGTCTGTCACAATTTGGACAGTTTTAAATCTCTTACAAACTCTATCCAAAATGATTAATTGTACATTATTACATTTCCATACTTAATGTAGGATTGTGTCTTTTTCGTTTATAAAAATAGTACATTTGTTCTCTGATAACACTCCCATATTCATCAACATGGGATCTGTCACAAGGACACTATGATTAATCTTAATCTGTAACCATTTCAATTTTGTCTCTTGGATCTTCTTGTATTTAAAAAAATGTTCTTCCATTTGAGCCAATTTTCGTGACAATTTTCCCAAATTTTGCAAGCATTTCTTTGTGCTGGTTTTCCAGTGAATATACCATGAAAGAAATGCGTTCACATCGGTGTTTCTACCATAACAGTATGAGCTTTATTATAGTTCACTCCATCCTGGTCGTTGTTACTTGATGCAATACTCTTTTCGTAATTGAAACTGGATTGATAATTCTATCACGAAATTCATGGCAATTAAAAATCTTCAATTTTCTTTTCATCTATATATCAATTAGTTTGCTTGTTTGTTTTTCAATGACTTTGTCTGCTATATTTAGTTTTGCCATTTTACGTTGGTCATTAGTGAACCAGAACCCTAGGATTTTATATTGTGGTGAAATCTAATTTCCAAATCGATAGAAAATAGTATTACAATTACATTTATTTCCCAGCACGTTTTTTTTTTTTTTTTTTTTTTTTTTTTTTTTTTGCTTTGTTTTTGTTTGTTGTTTTTGTTTCTTTATAAGTTAATTCTGACGCTGAAATTGCTTCAAAATTCCCCAAGTACTCTGAAGAGTTCTTCATAAGATTTTTGTGACCTTCTAGAAAGAAAGAAGTTATATCAGCAAACTGACTAATTTTTCATTCTGTCTCTGCAATCTTAATGCCTTTTATAATGTTCTCAGGAATTTTGCAGGCCATTAATTCTGTACAGAAAATAAATAAATCAGTTGAGACTGGATATCATTGTCTACAACCATATTCAATCCAGATACTTCCAAAACCTTTGCCATTAACTCTTACTGTGGATTTTATATTAGTAATGTGCTGCTATCCGACGACTAGTGTCATTACCAGAATCAAAGTGTTTTAAAACATGATGCATATGATTCCGGCGAAGTGACCTGAACGTTGCTGTTGTTGTTGTTGTTCTTGTTTGTGGTTTTTTGGGTTTTTTTTCAAAATCTGTTGAAACAAGCAGCTGTGGGATTTTTTTCCTTTCAAACAGTAAATGATATCAAAGAGAAGCCCTGAATTATCTCCTATGTATAGTTCTGGGCAAAACCTATTTAATCCTCATTGATAAATTTATCTAAAGGCCTTTAACTTCCGACCACGGGTATGTCCGCGCTTTAAGGGTAACCGCATTATCAACAATCCAGCTGGTCACTTCACTGGGCTTACTTCCTTGCAAATGGTGACTGCCTTGATGCGTGTTCGAGGCAGTATCTTGGCAAGCTTTGGCTCTATTTTGATGCGGTTTTTTGCGTTTTTGATTTTCCGCACAACGCTGACATAAGCAACCTGGAAAACTTGAAAGAAAACGAAAGTTATGTTTTTAATCAACGGAAGTGATTCTGGTTATCCTGATGATGATTACATGCTACAAGGTACATCGACAGGAAGGGGGCAGGGTCGTGTTGGAATGAAACCCAGATGAAAGCTTCAAGCCAAAATATTGTTTATCGTCAGCTTTTGTGTTGTAATATTGTGTGACAGTATTTGCAGGTGTATGGGCTGGAGGGTGTGTATGTGTGTGTGTGTGGAGGGGAGGAGGGCCGGGGGGGGGGGGGGGGTATGTGTTTATGTATAGTGTTTATGTTTAAAGCGACATGATAGTGGATACAACAACATAATTGCACTTGGATGTTGTGTCTAATACATCTGCAAATAAGTTAGCACCATTCGACCCATATAATAAACATACTTGAATTTTCTTCTTTTTTCCCCAAAAACGTTTTGTGTTTTTTCTAAAAATCGTAGTCATCCCCTCTCCCTCTCCCCCCAGGCCCCCCAACAAACACACACACTCTCCCTTTCCCACTCTTCAAGCATCCAAAGTGAGCTGACATGGGTTGTGTTGGAAAACAAGGAAGCTGAGAGCCCTTATAGATATGTTTTTAAAAAGATGAGTCTTTAGCGATGAGCGAAAAGCAGAGACAGAATCATATGCATGGACATGATAAGAAAGGTTGATCAAGATGTGAGGAGCAGCAAAGAAGAAAGAACGTTCACCAGAGGTTCTTGTATTGACACGAGGAATTTTCAAAAGGTAACAGTCAGAGGAAGAGCGAAGATTTCTTGCGGGAGCGTAAACACTGACAAGGTCAGAAAGATACACAGGTCCTGCGGAGTAGAAAGCAGAATAGCAGAGACACGCAACTATGTATTTAATTCTCGTTTCAATGGGGAGCCAATGTAAAGTGCGGAGGTGAGGAAAAATGTGATCAGTACGTGGGACTCTGAGAGTCAGACGGGCAGCATTATTTTGAAGTTTTTGAATTCGCTGAAAAAATATTATGTGGACAGCCTATGAGAAGAGAATTACAATAGTTGATTCGTGACAGCACAAAGGCAGAAATAAGAGTTTTAGTAGTTTCAACAGAAAGGTACTGACAGATCGAGTTGATGCGACGAAGTACACAATTGACTATGCGTATCAGATTTACTACCTGAGCATGCATTCTGAGGTTTGAGTCAAGAATGACGCCAAAGTTCCTTGATGATTTAGAAAACTGAACTGTGTGCCATCACCAACCACAACAGAGGCAGGAAAACAACAAAATGGCCAGAAATGACATCAGAAAGAGGAGCCGTGTACAGACCGAACAGAACGGGGCCTGTATTAACTGTATTATCTATAGTCTCAACATAATTCTTATCTTTTAAAGATGATGTACTGAATTTCCAAACATTCCTTGTTTTACAATTATTCCTTAATTCTAACTTGATCGATGTAAATGAACGATCTCTTCTATAGCCAATCAAAATATCTGTGTCTATTAATGATAAATTTTATGAAATTTAGAAGAAATCTAGTCTAGCGTGTTGCGGTGGATTTGGCGAACACACATACATTGGTGTTTCTGGGTTTACTTCTCTCCATATATCTGCCGGTTCCAGTTCACTTGTCATTTCAATATTTTTTTCTTGGGCTTTATGACTATCAAAAATCTTTAATTATCATAATCAAGTGGTGGGTTCATGACTAGATTCTAGTCACCTCCTACAATTATATTTTAAGATTCCAATTGTCGAATTTGATTTTCGAATTATGAATAAAAATGTAGGAGTTTCCAATTATAAATAAAAATGTGGGTTATCTCTATTTGTTCCAGAAACATCAACTAGCGTGATGTCTTTTCCATAGCTTGAATATTCATAATGAGATCATTTTCAAGAGCATCCCTGATTAGTTTTAACTTTAAAATCAAAATCATTATCAAGCAATGGCCACACCTCCTGATTGTGAAGTATATGAGGCAAAGAAACTTTAATAGTCCCATTCTGCTCTTATCTGATTCTTTTGTTTATTTACAAAACGACTAGCCTGTAAACAACAGATAGAATTATTTTTCTGTTTAAGGAGTTGAAAGAATTATTTTTCTGTTTAAGGAGTTGAAAGACATCACGTCTTTTTTGAAAGTCTCCCAGGCCTTGAGCGTTAGCTGAAATTATCAACAACAACAACAAAACAAACAAACAAACAGGGGGGGTGGGGGTGGGGGGGGGGGTTGAAAGGGGGTCGCGAGCTGGGTGTCTTATGTGTGTATGTGAGTGAGTGAGTGAGTGAATGTGTGTGTATGTGTGTGGGGGGGAGGGGGTATACAATACATGTTTTAAGTCGAAAATGTTCAACGTACCAGCGTTCAGGTGGTGTTGCTTTTGCATACAAAAAGAAATATTGTAATTATATAACCACTCTACCAAACAAAGACAACAACTCAGCATGGTTCATGATAAAATCATCTTTAACGGGATATGATAAAGATGTGTGTGTTGGAGTGGTTTACATGCCTCCTGAAGGATCAGTGTATAGTAGTGTTGATATGTTTGATGATGTTGAAAACACGCTCTTTGATATACAAAGTAATATGATTGTTATATTCTGTTAGCAGGTGACTTCAATGCTTATACAAATAATTTGAAAGATTTTATTGATCAATATCAGAGTGACAGTAAAGGTCCATTCCATGATTTGATCAATGTTTTAGATGAGCAGTTATATCCAGTTAAGTGTAGACATAGTCAAGATAATCGTCGACCAAACAACTATGGGTATAGATTGACTTGTGTAAATCGTCTTCATTGTATATTCTAAATGGAAGAGCAGGGCGAGATGACGGAATCGGAATGTTCACTAGTAATGGCTGTACTGTGGTTGACTACATGACTGGACCCCCCTTTTTGTTCACAAAAATAACAGATTTTACTATTTCCCCATTTGATGCTTTATTATCTGACGTACACAGCCCGTTGATCTTGTCTCTGGCTACTGAGTGTCACATACTGAACTATAAAAATCATACTGATACGGCTGTCATACTGTGTCATAAAAAATGTGCCACATCAAATTTAACAGATCAGAATGAAATAATACGAAAATGGGAACACGAAAAGGCTGCTTCTTTCCAAGAAAATTTGTCCAACGCTGAGCTTACAGCCTTAAATGACGCAATCGATGCTGATGATATTGACGTCATAAATGATAAGCTCGCAAACATTCTGATCCAGGCGGCAAAAGATACTCTCGGGACATATCAAATTCGTACTTCTAAGACAAAACAGAGAGACAGTCGCAGTTGGTTTGATTCCACATGCAAACGATGCCGATCAGAATATTTTAAAGCTAAACACAGAGTAAAAAAAAAAGAAATTCTAGTGAAAATAGAGACAAGCTCGAAAGAGTCAGCAAAAGTTACAAGTCCGTTTTAAAGAAAGCAGAAAAGTCGTGGAGAAAAAAAATGGCACAGACAACTACGAACTACGCAAATGCAATTCAAGAGAAGTATGGAACAGAATTAGAAAGAAAAAGAAAACATCATGTCCCATAAATTTAGAAGACATGTTAAACCATTTCAGAAACCTCAACATTAATGATGATGAACATATTGACAGTACAACGACAATGCATATTACCAATTTAGAGAACAATGATTATATCTTAAATGCATGTATTACTGAAGATGAAATTACTTCAGCCATCAAAAGACTGAAGAAAGGCAAAAGTGCCGGTGAAGTCCTGATTCGTAATGAATATATCATTAACAGCGTTCCTTTGCTGACAGAAACATATTGTAAATTATTTAACAAGATACTGGACGAAGGTGTTGCACGAGAAAAATGGGTATCCGGCTTGATATTGCCATTGTATAAAGTCAAAGGTGATACACTTGACTGTGGTAATTATAGGGGAATAACTTTGCTCAGCTGTGTTGGAAAACTATTCACTTCTGTGTTAAAAGCTAGACTGACTGATTATATGAATGTAAACAATATACTTTCAGGGGCCCAAGCAGGATTTAGACAGTCCCATTCTACATTAGATCAAATGTTTGTTTTGAAATCACTAATTGATATTTTCTCCATGAAAAAGAAGAAACTTTACTGTGCCTTTGTTGGTTTAAAAAAAAAAGCCTTTGATTCAGTTTGGAGAAGTGGGTTATGGCAAAAACTTGTTCATGAAGGCGTGAATGGTAAACTTTTGCGTGTGATAATGAACATGTATGATAGAATTAAGTCATGTGTGTTTTTAAATGTTGAAAAGTCTGATTTCTTTAGCATTTGTAAGGGTGTACGACAAGGAGAAAATCTCTCGCCTTTGCTTTTCTTCTGTATCTCAATGATTTAAAGTCGTATTTGACTGAGCATAAGAGTCCATCTGTTGATCTTTTATTGAATGTTAACATTTAAGACTTAGATAGTTACATGCGATTATTTGTACTCTTGTATGCAGATGACACACTTTTACTTTCGGAGACGAAAGAAGGATTACAACAGTCTCTCAATGTTTTTCACAAATATTGTTTAAAATGGAAAGTAGCGGTTAATGTAAAAAAAAACTAAAATAATGATGTATAATTCTACAAACAAGCTAAAGCCTGTTTTTAAATTTGGTGATGCATGTTTGGATGTTGTCGATTCTTTTAAATAGTTTAGTATCGAATTTAGTAGAAACGGAACTTTTTACAAAGCTAAAAATATTATTTGTGAACAGGCTCAAAAGCTATGTTTTCGTTACTTCAGTCAGCCAGAAATCAAGATTTACCTTTGCATATCGTTCTGGACATGTACCAGTCTATGATTGTTCCTATTTTGTTGTATGGTGCAGAAATATGGGGTTATGAAAATGTAGATGCACTTGAAAAATTAGAATTTAAATTTTTCAAACGCTTGTTCAAACTGAACAGGAATAATATGGCCCAAATTGTTTATGGAGAAACTGGTATTTGTCCAATTAGTGTGTTAGTGAAAATGAGATTAGTTCGATTTTGGACCAGCTTAGTGATATCAAACACAGAAAAAATATATGGGAAAATATATTTGACATTACTTGATTTATATCGAAATGGTATATATTCTTCAAAATGGATGAGTTGTATCAGACAAGTTTTAATAGAAACAGGGTATGACTGTGTTTGGGATTCTCAATTCTTCTTAGAGAGGGAATCTTTCTGCAAGAATGTCAACATTGTTTTGAGAGATAGTTTTCAAAATCTATGGAGACATGCTCTAGAGGCGAGTAGTAAATGTTTGTTTTATCGAAATTTCAAAAGTGGATTTGGTAGAGAAAAATATACGTCAAATGCCTGATAATTACGTTATCAGTTTCCTCAGATTTCGAAATAGTAATCATAAGCTGGAAATAGAAACAGGGAGACACAAAGGCATACCACGAGAGTTACGACTTTGTAAGGTTTGGAACATGGCTGTGATTGGGGATGAGTTTAATTTTATAATGGAATGTCCCAATTATGATCAGTTACGAAATAGATATGCTCCTAAAATAATATTTGTCTCCATATTCGGTTTTTAATTTTTGTAATATGCTCAAAGGAGGCAAAAAAGTCATTTTAGCTGTAAGTAAGATGATTAGATTTGCAAATGTTGCCTAACAACACTTTTGGAGTTAAAAGACATTTGTGTTTTCTCAGCTTTTATGTGACATTGTTGTGTACTGGGGAATGTTTGTTCTGGGCATGAAAACATTATTTTGCAGTAATCCTCCATACTCCAACAGGAGTGAAAGGACAATTAAAACTTGAAACTTGAAACGTGTGTGTGTGTGTGTGTGTGTGTGTGTGTGTGTGTGCGTGTGTGTGTGTGTGTGTGTGTGTGTGATTTGCATGTGTGATCGTGCATTCCGTCGCGGTTGATGGAAGAAACAGAAAGATCTCTCAATGGCCTATTTCAGAATGAGTCACCATTTCGTTCCCAAAATATATTTCAATATACAAAACAAGTCTGGGCAAAATATGTGCCGATATTAGGCATATTGTGAAGTATATGAGGCAAAGAATTCAAAATAATTTCAAACACATGACTTACTTGCACGACTGCAACACAAAGGAAAATGTATTTACATTAATCAGTTTCAAAAAGTCATTCTTCTCCTGTCTTTTTCTCAGTGCCACTCATAAAACAGGAAAAGATTACGGCGAGGGCGGACGTTTTGAGTGATGACGTCTGAATATGGGATGGGGGTTAAAAAGAACACGAAAACAATAACAAGATAAGGGAATGATGTTGTGATGTGTTTGATGTGTGGTTTCCTGTAATATGATGTGTCTCGTGTGTGTGTGTGTGTGTGTGTGTGTGTGTGTGTGTGCGTGTGTGTGTGTTTGTGTGCGTGCGTGCATGTGTTTGACTGAGGGCAAAATATCCCAGCGGCCCCTCTCAATATTAGTCTCGTTTTCAGAATTTTATGCAAATGCGTTTGTGCAAATCGGTTCAGAGCAGCATTATAGCTCAAAACTTTATACTTCCATACACACACATATATATCTATATATATAGATAGATAGATATACAGATACACACACATATAATTATATAGATATACATATACAGATAGATACACACACATATGTAGTTTTATATTAACAGAGAGAGAGAGAGACAGACAGAGACAGACACTATACAAACACATAATTTAACATACATATATAAAATGGAACAAACGATTATCATTCAGACATGTCTCACGTGTACAATTATGGAACAAGGCAAAACATCTTATTTTATTGTGGCCCTCATCAGTCACATAACTGCACGAGATACAGTTGTCATTAATATTGTTAATTAATACTGGTATTGTTGTTGTTAAAACTGTGCAGGCGATGTTATGTTTGTGCGCGCGTGTATATGTGTGTGTGTGTGTGTGTGTGTGTGTGTTGATGTAGTTGTTGTTGGCCAACAATAGCTAACATGAACTTACCTCTTTCACAATGACTGCCACCGAATCCTGCTGCACATTTACATCCAGGTTTAGGCAAAGGATCTCTGCTCACGCAGGTTGCCCCATTCTCACATGGGCTGTTCAAGCACGGATCAAGCCCTGTGAACACATCCTTTCTGTTTATTTTGTACGAAATACCATGAATCTCCAAGTTTGGCATACATTTATCCACGTTACACAAGCACGTCTTCAACTGACAGATGCCCTTCTTCTTTGATACACGTACAAAACTACAAGTTGCCCATGCCCCTTTTTGATGAAAGCATATAAGGATGGAGACAAACTCCGTTCGGATCTTGCCTGGAGGTGGTGATCGTGACTGGAAACAAAATTATATACAAATGAAAGAATGACGCTGTTGTGGAAGGTTGATATAATTTTACGAAAGGATGGCTCTCTTAGGGCTATATGAAATGATGAGTAGTGTATCATTTGCCTACACACACACACACACACACACACACACACACACACACAGAGACAGGGACAGAAAGCGACAGAGGTTCAGATGGTTTAATCGTATTGGGGTTACACGCCAATATACAACCAAAAAATTAAAAAAATGAATTTAAGTAAACAGGAAACTTGAATGGGAATATGGACAACGAATCCAGATGAAAACTGATGCATAGTCTCTATATCGAATGTGCACATCACAACTGAAACTCGACGCCGCATACAGGGCCATCATGAAGGACCACGCAAGACCATTCCCCTCTCTTCAATTCTATTGTAAGACCACATGCAGCAAGCTGGCAAAGAAGTACCTCGGCAGCCTACTACAAATAGAAACCAAGATAGAGAAGCTGACTGTGGATATGCAAGAAGTGGAGAAAAAAAACACAGGACATGAGCGAGGGGAAGCTCCCCCGCAAGATGGAAGAAGCGATACGGAAAATAGCCAAAGAAGAAGTTGCAGACACACCAGACCAGTCGGCAGAAACAGCCAACAAGGAAACAGAAGACCAGGTGGCCGAGATAGCTGATAGAATGAAGAGGAAGACAAACATAGTAATTTTCAAGCTTCCCGAGAGCGAGACAAACAACAAAGAAGGACGAGGAGAGAACAATTCCTCCAGCTCCTCAACAGGGACTCAAGCCCAACGACATCAGGCGGCTGGGGAAACCCAGTACAACAGGTGGACCAGAGGCAAAAACAAGTCCCCTGCGAGTGTGCTTCCAAACAGAGGGAGACAGAGATGAGGCCCTAAAAGCCTTCCACAGAAAAAAGGATGGAAGAGGCTACTAGCGGAAGCAAGACCATGGTCTCAACGATAGCAGTGCGAAAGGATCTCACCCCCAAGGAAAGAACTGAAGACGAGGCCTGCTACAAAGAATTGAAGGCCAAACGAGAGGGGTAAAAGCAGGCGGGGGACGGGGCAATCTGGGTCAGAAGAAACGGGACGATAGCGAACATTGGCAAGCACCCAGAGGGGGAAGGACACCAGAAGGACTAACAACCCAGCCAACCCCTGTACATAATGTATATAGTCCAGAATCACCATCTACTACACCTAATCATGGACCGTCGAATACTACCAATCCTAGTCACATCTCAAACAACTCTAGTCAATCTAACCATTCCCGTCACACAAGCTACAAACCACCTGAAGCTTTCAAATTCCTGTACAGCAACGCGGACTGTCTAACCAACAAGAAGACTGAACCAGAAGCACTTATTGAGATGCACAAACCAGCAGTCAACGGTATTGTAGAAGTCAAACCAAAAAATTATAGATACGAACTGCAAGAGTGCGAGGTGGCAATCGACGGATATGAGATCCTCCATACACTAGAGAAGGAAGGTAGGGGTGTGTGTCTACAGGTCAGGCAAGATCTGAGACCAACGTTAATCACCATAGACAATAGTTTCAAGGAAAGTGTCTTCGTCAAGTGCCAGTTAGACAGAGGGGAGAGCGCAGTCTTTGGCCTGGTATACAGAAGTCCTAGCAGCACAGATGAAGACAACAAGAAGCTAAACACCACGCTACAAGAAGCAGCAGGAATACCAGCCCACCAAGTAGTAATCACCGGGGACTTCAACTATCCGGACATTGATTGGGAAAACGAGAGGAGCACAGGTGGAGAAGCACAGGCAGCATCGATCTTCTACAAAGCAACCAAAGACATTTTCCTCATCCAGCACCAGATGACGCCAACAAGGTTCCGAAACGGCCAGCAACCTAAACTAGATGACCTGGTATTCACAAACAGAGAGGACATAGTATTGGACATCATGAGAACAGGAGCACTTGGAAAAAGCGACCATGTCACCCTACTAGTGGACCTGGCATTGAAAACATCCGCAGAACAGAAAAAAGAACGTTTCAAATATAATAAGGCAGACTACACACAGATGAGGGCGTTCTTAGGGGAGATCGACTGGGAAGAGGAGTTGTGAACCAGTGAACCAGTCCTGGGAAATACTCACTACAAGAATCAGGGAAGCCAAGCAGCAATTTGTTCCGCAAACCAAACCTGGCAGATATCAGAAGAAAAAGTGGCTCGATGGAGAAACCCTGAAAGCAGTGAGGAAAAAACACACTGTATTGCAGGTGGCTGCAAACCCAGAGTGGACTGAACTACATGGAGTACGCCAAGGCAACCAACAAGGCAGCAAGAAATTGTAGAAAGGCAAAAATCAGAATGGAGGCGACTGTAGCCAGGCAAGCCAAAGGCAACCCAAAGTCCTTCTGGTCTTATGTCAAATCCAAGACAAGTACGAGAACTGGCATCTCTGATCTCAAAAAGGAAGACGGATTCACAGCCAAAACAGACAGCGAGGAGGCCAAGACACTGACCAGTTTCTTTCAGAGCGTATTCAAGTGTGAACCAGAGGGGGATCTGCCACCACCATCCCACTTTGACCTAGAAGATACCTTGATGGACATCACAATCACGAAAGAAGTAGGTCGTCTTCTCAAAGGTCTAAAGACAAACAAGGCAGCTGGCCCAGACGGCATACCCCCTCTCCTCCTTGCTGAAACAGCAGACCAACTGGCAGCACCCATCTGCACCATCTTCCATAAGTCCCTGGAGGAAGGCCGAGTACCAGAAGACTGGAAAAGAGCGCACGTCACCCCCATTTTCAAGAAGGGTAGCAGGCAGTCACCAAACAATTACAGGCCAGTCAGCCTCACATGCATACTATGCATGGTGATGGAAACCCTGATACGAGGACAAGTGATGAAACACCTGCTACGGAACAACCTCATATGCCAGCAACAGCACGGTTTTACACCAGGCCGATCATGTACTACCCAACTACTGGACACCCTTGACTGCTGGACAGAGATTCTTGACGAGAGCGGATCAATATACATGGACTTCCGGAAGGCCTTCGACTCGGTACCATACCGCAAGCTCATGCTCAAACTGCAAGCTCGTGGAATAGCCGGAAGGACACATCAATGTATCAAAGACTTTCTGAGCAACTGCACCCAACAAGTCAATGTCAACGGCGAAATCTCCGCAGAAGCAGCAGTTACGATTGGAATACCACGAGGCAGCGTACTGGGTCCGTTGTTGTTTGTCATATACATCAACGATCTGCCACAACACGTAACAAACCAGGTCCGCATCTGCGCCGACGACACAAAACTATTTGCCCAAAGTGACCGAGAAGCACGACATTCGCTACAAGAAGACCTGGACAGCCTTTATCGATGGTCCATGGACTGGCTGCTAAAATTCCATCCGAAAAGTGTTGTGTAATGCACCTTGGCCACAACAATGAAGTTCACATGTACGCCATGAAGGAAACTCGCACAGATGGAGGGGAAGACAGGAAACAACTAGCACACACAGAAGTAGAAAAAGATCTTGGAGTGGTGATTGACAGGAAACTATCCTTCAGGAACCATGTTGAACAAGCCACGGCTAAAGCAAACCGAACACTGGGAGTCATTAGACCAACTTTCGACTACCTCTCCGACCGTACATTTGTCCAACTGTACAAAACACTGGTCAGACCCATGCTAGAATACGGGCACTCCGTTTGGCACCCATCCCAAAAGACGTTCCAAAAGGACATTAAAGACGTACAACGAAGGGCCACAAAGCTGATAGGGAGGCTCAAAGACAAACCCTACTCTGAACGTCTGAGAATGCTGAAACTGCCCAGCCTAGAATATCGCAGACAAAGGGGTGACATGATCGACACCTACAAGTACCTCACTGGGCTCTAGGCCGCAACTTGAACTGCACAGCGGGCGAGAAACCAGAGGGAACAGTCTAAACTGGCAAAACGCCGCTTCAGACTACAACTACGAAGCTCCTACTTCTCCCTGAGAATAGTCTCTTTGTGGAACAGCCTGCCCGAGACAGACACTGAGGCAAACAACCTTAACACATTTCAGAGTAGACTCGACGCCCACTGGGCCAACCTCCCAATCCTGTACGACCCGGAGTGCAGTCATTGAGCAACATATAACTAGTGGAAATATAGACATTTACCAAATAGCCACACATGCGGCACAGTACCAGTTCTATCGAAGGAAAGTGAACAGGCCTGAACGGCCTTCAACACTGAAGTTCAAGTTCAAGTTCAAGAAACATGAATATTCAATGCTATTGACATGCTAGTTTGGACAATAATTTCTGCGTTTAACTATATGAACGAAAACATTATTAGCTACGTGGTACTATACCGTATTATAGATAAAACAAACTCAGATATCAACCTCATGTATCGAATGTTAAACGAGAGACTGGTGCACTTAGAAAGTGTTGCAGGTCAATCTTCATATGATTCTCTTAACTGCATGAAAAACATACTGTGATGCAAAGCGGCATGTTTGGTTATTTGTGCAGGACAATAAAGACAATAAAAAAGAACAGATGGTGTGCACATAACAGGCTTAGGTACTAAGGTTAATGTAATAAGGGCTTA
The DNA here is from genome assembly GCF_041734735.1 of Babylonia areolata. Lineage (NCBI taxonomy): Eukaryota > Metazoa > Mollusca > Gastropoda > Neogastropoda > Buccinidae > Babylonia > Babylonia areolata. Next base: position 6,927,161 of record NC_134879.1, read on the forward strand.
TAAAAAGGAAATGGTGCTCGTCCTCTGTGGCAGTTTTACAGAATAAGCAGTATCTGTTTTCAGGATTGGTATTATATCGCTGTTTATTGAGAGGACGCCGATTCTGAGTAGTGTCAAGCAATAGATAGAACTTAAGTAAAATACACCTCGTACAGGTCCTTGCCCTGTAGTGGTTAAGCCCATTCCTGTTTATATATGTCAAGCCGTCTTTCGTTAAAAATATGTACAAAAATGGAAATATCTTCGACTTCCTATTGCCACCTTCAAAATTAACCCGCTCGTAGAAAAGATTTTCCGGATTCCTGAAGCCCAACTTTCTTTACCGTTTATGTCTACGGTTAACAACATTTCGTCTGCTTGATTTGGTAGCCTGTCTCGTGATAACAGTCGAAGCCAATACCTTATGCTTCTTGTGGTAGAATTCATAAACTGTGGATGCCTACCTAACTCGTTGTAGGTATATATCAGTTTATCTGGAGATTTTATTGGTACTCCAATAAAGTGTTTTCAAGTACTTAGACGGATTCTTTCAATGCTATCAAGTCTGAATGAACCCCAAATTTCTTATGAATACAGAAGTATTGTCTGTATTTTTGCGTCACAAATTCTGAAGAAAGTTTCTTGATATAATATCATTTCTTTTAAGTTTACAAAAGCTCTGTGTAAAAGATACTCCACACTCCACCTTCACTGCTTTGCCAACAAGATGATTGGTTCCCTTCTTTAAACTTTACATAGAACCTCTGTTGGATGATCATTTAACTAGACAGACAGACAGATAGATAGATAGAGAGATAGATAGATAGATAGATAAATAAATACTAATGGGTAGATAGACATGAAGATAGACAGATACAGAGATATATATGTATGTAGCTGCATATTTAACTAGCTACTTGTTAAGCTGATAAAAAGGGTGGAGGGAGTGGAGGAGACTGGAGGATCCAAAGCCCCCTACCCCCAGCCACTCCATACTAAACTAAAAGGCAGTGCGAAAATGATATTGGAGTCCCTCCCCCATCCCCACACTTATAAAATAAATCAAACAATTTTGAACCACAAAAAGGCAAAAGAACCAAAAAACTAACTGAAACAGGATAAAAAAAAACAAACAAAAAACCAAACAACCTAACTCAAATGAGTGAGTTGGCTGCTACACAGTGGTACCGATCAACCTGTGTCCACTGGCCCCTTACATTGGTCACACAGCCGCCCGGTGGCCGTGGGCGGGCACTGACAGGTGAAGCTGATGCCGCTGGGAACACAGACGGCTTTGTGACAGGGCTTGCCATCACAGGGATCTGCAACCATACACACCAGTCTCGCTCACTCTCTGACATGGCTTTGTAGAAATGATTACGATTAAAGAAATAATAAATGTTCTTGTTACGTTAGAAAAATATAGTTATCCTTTCCCTTCATATTCTTCTCCTTTTTCTCCTGTTTTCTCCATCCATATACTATTCCTTGTCTGCGTGCTTCTGTATTTATATTATAACCTCTTTAATGCTCATCAAGTATATATCTTTGTCTTTTCATTGCACTGTGTGTTCCGTCTGTATGCCCGTCTGTCTCTGTTACATTTCACTTCCTTATAATAACACACTGTGATCTAAATATACCATCATTTCACATTTAACTGTCAGTCAAAGATACCTTCAATGGACAGTGAAACTTTTGTGTGTTCAACAACACTTAGTCTGTGTATCTTTTGTGAAGAAAACGGTTTTAATGATTCGATGCTATCTTTTTTTCTAAACATCTGTTATCAATCTGTCTTTCTAAAATTATTTGTAAATGAAGTGCCGACTATTTTTTCAAAGATACCATTTGCACAAACATCATTTGCTAAGACCAAGTTGATTTGTTGATATGAAAACCAAATTTCCAATTCAAGAAACAAAAGACAAATAATGTGGTTATTTCTTTCTATGTCAGTAACATTTCTCTTGTTTGCTATGGCTTTGTGTCGAATCAAGATTTATGCGTATTTCTCTTTTTCCGCTCTGAATCCACTGAATCCACTGTACAGGAATGTGTTTTACCAGAGCATTACATTGAAGCAACGTACAAGATTTCTTGTGCCCGATTACTTCTGGATATTCTGATCATTATCATCCCAATCGAAAATGAAGACAGGATTACATTTGTTTATAGCCGTTACGTTTTTGGGTAGTTTTTTTGTTTGTTTGTTTTTGTTTGTTGTTGTTGTTTTGTTGTTGTTGTTGTTGTTGTTGTTTTGTTTTGTTTTTGTTTGTTGTTGTTGTTGTCGTTTTTGGGGGGAGAGTGGGGGGGTTAATCAAATCTATGCGAATAAGCAAGACAGATGAAGAGAGAGAGGTCAGGCGGGTGAGAAAAACAGACAGACAGGCAGACAGACAAACAGTCAGGCAGAGGGGAGGTGGAGAGATGTAAACCTGTTCGCACAGAGCACTCAATATTGTGACTACGAGAACCGAAGAGAAGAATTACTCACTTGGCGGATACAGCGAAACGTCTGTACATTTTTCTGTGTACAGTCTGGAAAGCAAAGTGGGAAAAAGTTATAATACTGGTTGAAAACACTTTTGGCAACATTCAACATAAAAAAAATATGTAGATAGTCGTCTCATAACCCAACACCTAAATGCCTTCACTACATATTCATACGTAGATATTTATCATTTCTTTACATATGCATTTATCAATTTATCTCTTTAATAAAACTTTTTACTTCATTTCTTTTAATGTTACAAGTCCGTGTGTGTGTGTGTGTGTGTGTGTGTGTGTGTGTGTGTGTGTGTGTGTGTGTGAGAGAGAGAGAGAGAGAGAGAGAGAGAGAGAGGGGGGGGGGGGAAACGAATGATGAGCGCCCAACGGCAGCTGTCAGTCGGCTCTATCAGGTAGACAGCCTGTTGTGCAAATGACTCCGTATTGTAAAGCGCATAGAGTTTGGTCTCTGACCGAAAATAGACGATATATAAGCATCCGTATGAACATCATCATCATCATCATCATTAACATCAAACAGAAAATTAAAAAATACGAAAACAAGAGCAAAGCAACATTATTTCAATATACTGATTATACATTGTATAATTTCATATCCTTCTCATACATACATGCATATATATATATACATATTTAAACTTGTAGACAGATGGTGAGCACCTGTATATACATGCTGTCATCCACTAATGTTCACATGTAATGTAAACACCAATATGCATCATGGGAAAAAGCATTCATATCTCACATGTTGTCATTTGCGTGTATGTGTGTGTATTGCTGTTGTTTCTTCTGTATTTTATACATGCCCCTTAAAGTTTGATGTTGCAGCGAGTAATAGACAGGTGTATATATTCTTTTTATCATCCTTTGATCCTTCAATCGTCCCGGTCAATGTAGCTTATAGCATGAACTGTCTGAGAAAAGAAAAAAAAATATGCAAAAGAAAGGATACATAAGGATTTTGCATTTCACAATAGTCATTAATCGATCTCTCAAGTGTGTTCCAGAACAGATTTGTAAATTCGTATTCCCAGAATATATAATTTGTGATCCTTTCTACAAAATGACAAACATCTTCATTGAATATATCCATATGTTCCAACACAGCAATAGTTTCTTTACCTATAAATGGGCAATTCTTTTGTGGTCGTTTGTGTTCACATAATTGCTTTCGTTTGTCTGGGTTTTTCAGGGCTCTAGTACCAGTATATATTTTCTGTTTGTTTTGTGTGTATGTCATTCTCTCCCACTCACTCTTGTTTGCTTTTCAGTGCATGCTTGTGTGGATCTGTACATGGTTCTTGAATCGTATGACGTCTCTGTCTTTATATATACTTGGTGTCATTGTTTATGATCCTATTGGGAGTACCTCACTACCTTTCTTCTGGTAGACCAATGCTCTGCACTTCTGAAACAATCTGAGAAAGCAGAAATGTTTTAATGATCATTGGTGATAATTAATTTTCCATTAATTTCAAGATTTCTGTGGCTCCATTTTCATTCTGCTTTTCCAGTCATCCTCAACGTTCCCTGAGCTGTTGTCATCCGTGAAAAATATGTCAAATATTTTGAAATTATTTACTGTTTTAAGTAGAAAATTTGGTTTGCCAATCTATTTTGTTTTGTGGAAGTTTAGTCTTAGCCCTGAAAAGCGTGAAAAATTATCTATGATGTTTTTGGGGTGTGTCATATTTTCTCTGTTGTTAAGGAAAAGGTGTTGTGTAATCGGCAAGCTGTTTGAATCGTTAATACATTTGTATTGTCAACAAATGGCAGTGGTATGCCATTGATTCCGTTACTTCTGATTTTGACTGCAAGTAATTCTACAGCTAAAACAAAAACAAATACATACCCTGATTTTTTTCTTCAATAAAATATTCTATTACATCATTGTTCGTCTGGCTTTCGCTGTATTTTTGCCTTTAAGTATCTAACTTGATCTTCACCAATTGTTTTATTTTAAACAGTACTGAGCCTTCTTGCTAGCACTTTGATCATTATCTTGCAATCCGTGTTTAGTAATGTTATTGGTCTCTAGTTATTGAGTGAATCTTTTGGTAGTTCTTCGCTTTTGTCTGACAAAATCAGTATTCTTTGTTTTGTGTTAAGCTCATTTCAACTCTATCATGCGAATCAGTGAATTTTGCGACTAACGCTTTGATTCTCCTTTCTCCCCCCCCCCCCCCCCCCCGCCCCCCCACTTCCCCCTCCCCGGCGCCCCTACACCCCCTCCTCCCCCCACCCTAAAAAAAAAAAAAAAAAAAAAAAAAAAAACCCAAAATCCACAGTCAGTCTATCTCTTCCTGGGGATGAACCATTTTTCATTTTTCGTCGGTTTTAGAGCTAATCCTCCTTCTTCCCGGGAGATCACACCTTCGCATGACATTTCTTCTTCCCTGTTTAATCTGAGAAATTCTTCGCCTGCAACGTAATCGTTTAGCTTGTCCTATAAGTTTGTGCCAGTGAGTGATCTTCCCATATATTTCTGAATATAAGTTTACTTGCTCGTTTAGAATTTCTGTCTGATCTGAAATCATTTTCCCAGCATCCTTTTTAATATGCGCTATCATTATAATCTTTTATCCCCGATTTTTTCTAGCCCCAAGAAGAATTTTGTGTTTTTCTCTCCATTCTCAATCCAGTTAATTTTCATTTAATATATGTCCCTCTTGCTTTATCTATTGAAAGAAGTTCCAGTTTTCATTTGACGTTTTCGTTTGTGTGTGTGTGTGTGTGTGTGTGTGTGTGTGTGTGTCTGAATCATGTGTTATAGAACTCTTGCGCAAGATTCTTCTAACAACTGTAATTGTCCCTGCAATTGTATCATCTCATTTCTTTTTTCGTCGATCTACATTTTCCGTATTCAATACAGTAATGTTTTATCTTAATTTTCCCACCCTCTCGACATATCATTGTTTGAATATTCGTTTTCATTTAACAGTTTTCTAATTGTGTGTTCAGTTTTCAGAGAAAAAAAGTTTGTCTCCTAATCAGAAGTTATCAATTTTATAGAATTTTTACAAACTTCGCATTGTTGATTTCACGTGTGACAGCCCCGTGGTCAAAGTTTGCAACAGACACTATGTCACATAACACACAATGACTCAATAACTCACTACTTGTGAAAAAAAATCATCCAGACGTTGAGCTATGAACGGATTTAATCTGCTCAACGCGTATGCTTTTTCTTCTCGTGTAGTATTCTCAGTGCGTCTTTTAAGTTCTAATTTGCTGATTATGTTGTTGTTTTTTTTAATTTGTGTAATCTTCCTGAAACTGAGGACTGCCTAATATGAAGTCAAAGCCACTGGACATTACCAAGATAAAATCAGCCATGATACGATTTTCTGAGTAACCTGTGAGAATCGAGTGCATTCTATTGAATAAGTTTATTTTCTGTCGTTTGGTGCATACTGATTTACCAGTGAATGGGATCTAGAACTACTGCGAACGGCTATGATCATCATCTGATCATACCGTTTTTCCACTTTAACTTACCCTCTAAAATGCTTCGCAGTGATAACTGACTCCCCGACCGCGTATGAACCAGTCTGATGCACTAATTTCCCTCCCCATTCTTTTTCTCATGTGGAGCATCTCATGTTTCTTGGAGGCAGGCAGAATCAGTCTTCTGCCCTTTAACAAAGAAAATGTTACTTTTCTTTTATGTTTGTTGACTGATTTCCTTGGTTTTTAAGGATAAAATCCGTAATCTATCCATAAACACATAGAAATAAATTTTCTAAGTACCATGCAGGGACAGCATGGAATACATACGAAGTCTAGCAGTCCAAAGACGTAATGCATTATGTAACCGTTACCATCCTATTGGCACCGGTCACTCCCACACCGAAGCAGGTACATCCTTCAGCTCCTCCTCGACATCGTCGGGCGGGGAACCTTAATCTCCTCCCAACCCCTCTCCGGACTGTCGGCCCTGCTTCATCGGTTGCTGTGGTGGGATGGCACCAGTTGATCGTCAACGTTTTGCTGAGGATAACCTGGAGATGTCTCTGGGGAAGTTCAGTTTGCTCTGTGTGTTACTGGGGTTTTGTCTGTACTTTGATCGGCCTCTGCTGTTCTGTTTCTGTTCTGGCCTCCTTTGGATGACACTGCACCGGGCAGTCTGGTCAGATCTGAAGAAGTTTTGTCAACTTGCACATCTCGTTCGTCAGAGCTGATTTCTGGTTGTTTCTCTGATGCCTTTTAGTAGCCGGAGTCACTTTGCATACCGGGTCACCAGCTCTGTGGCCATCCGCGAACCACTGTGTTCACTTCACAGGGTTTGTACAAGCAGAGGAGTCGTGTCCGTTTTGGAGACAATTCCGAAAGTCTGCCTCTTTTCGTGTGTCCAGGGATTTTTGCTCTTTGTGATACAGTGATCCTTTGAAAGGCCCTACTTCTCTTGTTCTTGGTAGCGGTTCTGTCGGTACTCCGATGTACAAGATCCTTCTCCCTATTTTCCGTCGTCTCTATTTACCGTTGTCGTTGTCCGTCAATGAGTTTCGAACGAATACCGCTTTAGAGTCTGTAAAAATTCGCTATCCGAGAAGGAGAGCGGGATGTTGCCTATCATCAGTTTGGTGGAAGGTATCTCTCGCTGTGCACCATCAGGGGACGTCACCAGGAGAGGATTCCTGTCCTTCACCTTCACCACAACTCCTCTCAGAGAAAAGCCCTGCAGAAGCAGTTTTGACGCACAGCTGCATTACGAGGATAAGCCCCCCCCCTATGAGCTGTGCACCTTCTATTGTTTCAAAACCACATTGGTTTCCCGCTGAACAAATTTCTGTTGTCGTAAAGTCTTTCTCTTCGAAAGATAGATTCTATCAATCACACTGCACATAAACAATTAATTTGGTCTTATTCGTTTCACGTTCAGTTATCTTGGTAAAAAGCATGGGCTAACCAGAAAGGGAACACCCTTAATCGCGGAGTCCTCTGAAAATTGAACACACTTGGTGAGTTTGTAATGCAAAGTAACCGAGAGATGTCTCAGTTTCGCAGTGAAACACGAATGTCACAAATGTACCCACAAAAGAACATGAATAAATATGGATAAATACTACTGTAATAAAATACTTTTAGCTTGTTTGCAAATCGTAATCTGCAAAAGTATGCAGCGTATCAGCAGCCGTGCTTACAACAAGACCTGCTTGCACAGACATTTCGTCTTCACTGCAGAGAAAAAGAACCCTTGGCAACGAATGTTGTCCTCTAGACAAAATTTGTAGAAGGAATCCATTATGATAGGTACACAAATATAAACGCATGCACTCAAGGCATAAGCGCGTTGGGTTATGCTGCTGGTCAGTCATCTGCCTTGAAGATGTGGTGTAGCGTAAATGGATTTGTCCGAACGCGGTGGCGCCTTCTGAGAAAGTGAAACTGAAACTGCAGAGAGTGCCACTCATCACGAACGCCACTTACCAAGTCCTGTGTCGGTTGCTAATATTCTATGTACAATTCTGATTTGAAATCACCTAAGTTTCGTTTCACTGATTTTACGTATCAATTTCATTGTGATAACCCATTTCATTTGTGTCTTAAGTTTAGTTACCAATTACTACAACAATTTGGCGCACTGCTGTCATTAGTCAAAATACAATATACAAGGGCCCCCTTAGGAACCGAAAATATAATTCCCAGAGTTTTAGGACTGTTGAAATATTTATTATTTTGAACAACCATTTAATGTTTCTTCATGTAAAACGTAACAGCTTGTGTGTATACAGTCCCTCTGCGATTGGTATTTGTGTTCAAAGTCTGCAAATGACAAAACATATCATCTTCATTAGTTAAGTCAGAAATAAAACACACTCCATCATCGATCCATTTCTTATAGAAAATAGTTTTCTTTCCAATTTTTCATTTCACTGTTACAGAACAGAGATTCTGCATTGATTTCTACCGGTTTTCCTGGGTAAATTTTCTTTCCTAATACTCTGTAAGCTTGAAAGACATCATTCCAGTAATTATTTGAAAAGGTGTATTTATCAGCACGATGATTTTGCATGTTTTGTTTTGCACAACAGGCTGCCTACCTGGGTAGAGCCGGTTGATGGTTGTCTATGGGCACTCATCATTCGTTTTCTGTATCATTCAGTCAGGTTCCAGTCACGCACACGCAAACATGCACACACGAAGACTTGTAACCTTTCACGTGTATGACAATTTGTTTATTTTCACTCCGCCATGTTGGCAGCCGTACAGGGGCGTGCATGCTGGTTATGTTCTTGTTTCTATAACCCACCAAACGCACACATGGATTACACACAAACAGACATCCCTCAATCACACAAAACAATACCAAACCACAGCAGCGCAGTGCTGTCGGTCCTGACAGTTCTGTTAGGAAATAAAGGCAACAACAACAACAACAACATTTATTATTATTATCATTATTATATCAGTTATTACTACTATCGTACTGATAATGATACAAAGAGAAAGATGAAGACCATCTTCATCCCACACTTACACTCACCCTTTGTTATCCGTAGCGACAAAGCAGATGCTTTTGTTTCCCAGGATATCCGTGGTGAAGTGAACGTCAGACCGGTACACGTGCATCCCCCGGTACTGTACGTATTCCACCTGGCCGCTCTCCGTCATCGGGATGTCTGTGCGGGCCGACACGATCTGGATGGTGTCGATGACGTGCCTGCGGCGCATAACTATAATGATAATGATAATAATCATAATAATGACAATAATGATCATAGTAATAACAATAATAATCATACTATCCTTGACCACTGACCATCAGTTCTAGTTACAAGCCTGAGGAGACGGACTTACCCATGAGTTCCCGGCATGGCGAAGACGGGAATGGAACAAGTGGCATGCTGCAGGCACGTGATGGAGCCAGATTTGGGAAAGAACGGAAAATACGGTTTGGCCTGTAAAATATAAAATCAATACCTGTTTTGATTTTGTTTTTTTGTTGTTTTTGTTTGTTTATTTGCTTGTTTTTTTGTTTTGTGGTTTTTTTATGTGTGTGTGTGTGTGTGCGTTTTTCTTTCATCTGGCTGTAACAAGAACACATACACACGAGCACACGCGCGCAAGCACACACATGCACGCTATACACAGACCTTTCTCTCTTCTCTCACATACACACATTTAAACAATTTATTGCACAAAATGCTCCCTTTCACTTACACCCTACTCTCCTTAAACCCCAGTCATCCACTCCCACCGAACACCCGAAAGCACACAAGCACACGAAGACCTACATGCATACATGCGCTCACTGATGGAATTGTAAGCTAAATGTCAATTATTAAACCATACTCACATCTTTCCTATTGTTCTGTTCTTGTGGGAGATCTGTTTAAACAAAACAGCATAATGAATACACAGTAACAGCGAGATATCTGACGTGTAAACCTAATAAGACAACAAATTAATAGGGCATTCTTGAATGACGTCAGTCGTGTCAATTGCTGTCCCGACTGTCTGGGCTAGAATATAATTGTTGTGGAGTGTGTCTTCCTCAAGTTACATCTCCAATATCTCGGCCAAGGGGGCTTTAGGGCAGTCGACGTTGGGGTGGTCCTCAAGGGCCAGCTAGCCCCAAAGGCTGCAGCTCAAATAGCCAGTGTGATCTTGCCTCCTAGTTTGCGAGTCATACTCCTTCACAAAGAGTAAGCTATAAATGAGAAATGGAGAAACAATACAGCTCTCACTTTGCTGCTGGCCCAAGTGTAAGCTGTTTAGACCTATGTCAATCTCTTATGCAGGCTAATGTATTTGGGAAATCCCAGAGAGACTGTTCCGTTTCAAAGAAATATGCGCAATGTTGGCTTGGAAATGTCAATATTCGTTTGATTTGCAAAGGATAGTGCTCTATCTTTCATGTTGGACTTACAGCCTTCTCTCTTTCTTTCTGTGAGGAGATCAATGATGTGATGGCCTTGTACCCGGTTTTTCAGGCACTCTTTTACTTTTCTTAGGATTTCAGATTTTCCCAGATGCATCCCGCTCGTTGTTGTTGCGCTACCAGCGAGCCTGTCAGTTCACTCATTTCCCCTAACACCCGTATGTCCGGGGCAATACAACCATATAAGCTTTTGAATTTGAAGTTGTGCATTGCCTCATGCCACTCTTGGCTCCCCCATTCCATTTTCTTTTTTGTTGTTGTTGGAGGTTCATTGAGTCAGTCAGAATCATGGCATGTTGAATAGAAGACAGCCACTGGAGAGCATGTCACAGCTCTAACTTCTACTGTGATGCTGGAGATTGTGACTTTGTACGCAGCATTCTCTTCTCCAATTGTTTTTCCGTTTTGCTTTACAGTGAATCACCAACCGGAATGGCCTTTGGTGATTGAGTTATCTGTGTATATGACGATGCCCTCTTCTTTACTGTTCTCTTCTATGAGTAGCTTCACCTCTGCATGAGTTCTGCCCTCTGGCCATTCCCGACAATGTCTTCCCAGAGTGGGTGAAATGATTATGTTGAAGAAATATTTGTGGTTTTCTGGGACTTTCCTCCCACTCTTTTGCTTCTGTCAGGTCTTGTAGCTGGCATACAAGCTGGATTGTGCTTTCTACTTGTCCCATTCATGATCTTCTGCGTCCTAGACGGCTGTCTTTTGGTTCCTTGACTGCATCATGCAAATGGGGTTTGAGGGTTTTCTAATGCTCTGAAGCAGGCCTAAACCTGTTCTAAGGTCAAGCAGGTATAATAATTTTATGGTCTCCGTTGAAGTGTCTCTCGTAGTTCCAAGGATCAGCCTCATAGCTTCATTTTGAATTCTTTCTAATATTAGGAGGCTGCTTTGGGAGGGTGTTGTTAGCCCTAGCCCGTAGTCGATAACACTGAGTACGAGTGATTGACATAGCCAGAAGAGGTTACCATTGCCTCTAAGATTGAAATACCGTTTGTTTTCTGAAGGATACCATCATATCGATCTGTATTCCTAGGTCGCGTAGCATTGACAGACAGTTTTCAAGATCGGTATCCCATCAAAACAGACAGACACACACAGGCACAATATATATGCAACAATTTGCAGTATTAGTCAGGTAAGCCACAAAGAAACAGGCCCAACACTACACGTAAAAACACATTAGTCTTATCACACACACAAACACATAGACTCACACGCATCCACATTCCCCATCTCTCTCTCTCATACATATAAAGTCGGAAACAGCGATTCTCAGCTGTACGCAAAAACAAGTGGTTAGGGTCAAAATCATCAAGATCCGGATTTTTATAAATATCGCATCTTCGAAGTCTTATCTTTGCTGTCGGTAAGTATCTTAGCACAAAACACCCTGGAACTGTAGTATTTTCAGTGTTTTCGGGTGCATGCCTGTCAAAACCATGCAGAAAAACACTGCACTCTTTTGCCCTATTTCAGTTGCATGCTGAAAGCGATGAAGACGGGGAAATTTCGATCTATGAAGTAATATATGGAAATGAGCAGTGAACAGACATTGATCGTCACCCCCAGACCTTCTAAATCAAGACAGCGTATGGAAGCAGTTGGTTTTCAATGGTTTTACTGGCTATGCTACGCGAGTTGCGACTTTAGCCGGGTCCCATCGATTCTTCGAATTTATCCAAGTTTCCGACCCAAAGTTAGAAAAAATTATACTTTTATTGAATGTTCAGGCTTTCTGTGGAATATTTTCATTGATTGTGTTTCATTCTGCAGTGTGTGTGACTCAAAAAAATTCATCGAAGCACCTATGTGTTCATAATCGACGCAACGTGAAGTAAACAAATATGGCGTCTTCGAAAACATCATCTACTAAGCGGCTCGCAGTAATTCTCAACGAATTCCGACAGTTCGCTTGTGAAGTGAAAGCATGACGTGTTGCACACATGAAGTGTGACTCTATCTGAACATATTTAGGCAACAGGCATCTTGACAATTTCCTCGTTTGGCTACAAATAGCTATGAAAGTAGGTTACCCCTCACTTACCGGCCGCGCCACTGTAACTGCAGATCCGAATGTTGTCTTTCGTTTGAGCATCACTTTAGATTTTCAAACAATCAGAGTGTTGTTGTGTAATGTATATTATTCATTTCAGACACTTGATAGATTTAGCACTAAACATGTAACACGAGATGACCTTGACCGGCAAACCCTTTAACTTAAAATGTTTTGAAGACAAATATAAAATTTGTAGCCAGAGACAACTGAATGAAAATATGTATTGCACGCATGTACTGTGATGCTAACTGAACATTTTGAGGCACATAGACCAACCAAAACTTTCTTCAAATGGCTAGATTTAGTCTTGAAATTAGGTCACTATACGCGCTGACTTCATTACGTTGAACACTGTTCTAAACAGTGTGTTTACCGCACTACTTGCGACCATTCACAAAAATACTTTGCTACACTAGATCTGTATTAGCTATATTCATAAACACTCTGATTATCTGGAATGTAATTGATTTGTGTTGTTTAAAGTCTGTCAGCTGCACTTCAGGTGATTCATTAAATCTGTAATAAGGTCACAGCAAGATGTGATGGCCTTGACCAGAAAATCCATAATTAGGCCTGGAAGATATTTCTAAATCCTGAACAACAACACATATTTCATTAGGTCGTGGTAACTGCGTATAATCATGTTATTGTAACTTCCGAAAGATATTTTATAATGTGGGAAATACAGTAAGACCGTTCTCGTTTCAAATCATATTTTGCTGTGATACTAAAAAGCACAAAAAAATGAATGTTGAATTGACAGTCCTCAGAAGTTTAGAAACATGTACATCTGCTTTTACCCATCAGCCAAGGAAGGTCCTGTTCTTCCAGATAGTGCTCTAGTAACTGATTGTGACTATAAACGACTGATTCAACAACATACTTAACATGATCATATATATGACTGGCTGGCACAATCTCATAACAAAAGTTCAAAAGGAGACCAGTCCAATCCAATCACAGCACCAGACCAGTTGCTGCATGCTTGCATCTACCATTCGGACACCAGGCCACATCACAAAAAATTGTAATGGAGATTTGTAGCAGAGACGTATGGCTCTGAATAAGTGTGATGTGGAGAGGGGAAGGGTCGGAGGGAGGGGGGGGGTGTGGGCGTTGATTTATTCATCACTCTCACGAGACATCAAAGGACAATGGAAAAGGAGGGGTAATGAGAGTTTGGGGGTAGGGGTGGGGGACGGTTTCTTGAGATGAAAATCCCACATGCATGTCATCGGATGTGTGGTTATAAGAGTCACAAAGTACATACTGTACACTTTGTAAAACCAAATAAACAATTTTGATAGTATCAGCTTGACTGAAAAACTAGAACATCATGCTGGTATCACAAAGTTACAGAAAAACCCTTCTCGACTGGTTGGGTTGTCTCTTTCCAACTGGGCAATGTTTAGTCTTTGTAACAGTCCCTGCGGTATGTACACAAGGATGTGCACTTTAAGTTGGGCTTGCAGCATTTGCACCTTTCTCTGCACACCACTGTGCAGGAGCAGTGAATCAATTCACATCAAGTTTCTTGAGCTTTTGTAGAATGGTCCACAAAGGTCGCCATGTTTTTCCCTCTCCTTTTAGCAATCCCCACTGTTCTACCTCCAGATGAAAGCACTCTCTCGGATAAGCTGTTCTCTTTGTGTGTTTTCTTTTCTTTAGGGAGGAGAGGCTGTCTGACCATGCTGACGACACGCAGATTGCTCAATCAAACAACAGGGCAATAAACTGCTCAACGATGTACTCAGCGACTTAGTCTGGTTATCCATTATCATCAGGAAAGCAGTAGTTTGCTTACACAGTCCATGTGTTCCATGCTTTTCTTTTGCCTCTGCTAACAACCAAAGCCATGGTTTATGCGCGAATCATGCTGAACAACAACAAAATCAAAAGTAACAAAGAGAAGGGAGTGGGGAGTTAACAGTACTGATATAAATCTGTTTGTTTTTGTTTGTTTGTTGTTGGTTTTTTTCACCATCTGATACCAGTGTTTTTCGAACCGAAGTTGTGTTTTGTAAACGAAACGATTCTATCTTCAACAGCCCACATCCATCTTTATTTCATTGTTTTAAAATCATTATTTAGATCTGTCTTGGTTTCAAACTTCATGTTTGTCGCGACTTTCTGGCTTTACTAACTTGTAACAACAAGAGAGGCAAGGCCTTCAAGACTCACTTGTGATACACTTAAAAAAAATCTAATCGTTAAAATGTGTTCTGTATTTGTTATTATAAAGCTTTGGGTTATAAAAAAAAAAGAAGTCCTGACGGCAGATTCGAACCCCGCGTGTTCGGGTGAGAAGAAACTGTCTTACCCAATACACTATCGTGGCTCCTTAACTGACGTTCAAAAATTTTAAAGGGCGATAAATCGATTGCGGTGTTCGCAGTGAGAACGCTGTTTAAATCATATTATTCTGGTGTATCTTGGGCATCCAAAAAATCTTTAAGGGCAATTAAAAATTATTTTTAAGTCCGCGGTAAAGGAGGCGTGGTTATCGCCGCAATCACACTGCAACATTTAGCCGTTTTCTCTGGATCTAGATAGATGTACATGCTTAGTTACATCCGCCGGGAATGTACGACAGGGTGGATTCAATTTCCCTTTTATGCTCATTATAGTTTTATACTTTTAAAGTTGATATGAAAATTGAGTATTTTGTTAAACTAATAACATGTAGAGCCAAGTACAAGTACTTCTAAACGTCGTATGAAGTGAAAAGGGCGTAATTTTGATAAAAGTCAAGACTGGAAATTTTTACGTTTCATCAAGGGTATTAACTCTCATGGTTTATTATTTTAACAGTGAATTCCGACTGATTTTGTTGATATTTTTATGCAGTTTGGGGCATAATCCAGTAAGTGATGAGGCGTTCACAAATCTTTCTTTGAATAAATGTTTAACGGTCTCCTTCTCCAACTTTCCATTTCATGTTATCGTGTATTGTCGATTGAATATAGGATTGAACGGGCAGGTCAACAACTTGAAACAAAATGGCGACCTTCGCGTTCGCGAGGAATATGAGCACGCGTTTTGAATATGTATAAATATGTGTACGCAACTGATTTTTGCCCATGGCCTTCAGGGCTCAGCCAATAGATCTATAAGTCCACTTGTAGTATTGATTTTAGTATTTTCCGAAAAAGACCACTTGGGCGAATGAACATAGTGAAAGCCATGTACACTGAGAGTAAAACACAAGTTTTTTATGTATTGAGTATAATTTCAAAATGTAATGTTTAAGATGAGAAAGATCAGTTTAAAGTAAATCAATCCCCCTAGCACTGAATATACAGATTAATTTCCCTTTTCTACTATCTGCAGCAAAGACATGCACCAGAAATATAACTTCCATGCTTAACAAAAGAAGTTCCTGTTTGAACAAAAAATGATAAAAATGACTGCTCTTGTTGTTGTCAGAATATCAGATCAAAGTGCCAAGTTTAGAGAATAAAAAAAATATATATAACTGTAAATCCAGTTTGCATATAATTTGGCTTCTTTTTATATCTTTTTGTGCCCATCCTAGAGGTGCAATATTGTTTTAAACAAGATGACTGGAAAGCACTGATTTTTTCCTATTTTTATGCCAAATTTAGTGTCAACTGACAAAGTATTTGCAAAGAAAATGGCAATGTTCAAGTTTACCACGGACACACACACACACACACACTGACAACCGAACACCGGGTTAAAACATAGACTCACTTTGTTTACACAAGTGAGTCAAAAATGCCAAAAGCAAATTCTGGTGAAATATTTTAGGCAGTCACTCTGGGCAGGTTCATTTCTTTCGACAATTTGGGACTAGCGGATCAAATGCGCATTTATTCTCCGAACAATGCAATATTTTCTTGTGTTCGGAAGCGTGCGAATTTGTCCACGGCCCTAAGAGTGTGTGTTTGTGTGTGTGTGCTTGCGCACTCACTATGTTTTTCACATTTTAGGGAAAATGCGTGCGTGCGCAAGCGCGCGCGCACACACACACACACACACACTTTAATACCACTCACATACACAAACATATACACAGAAACGTTCGTATACAGCACACGTACACGTGGGGACACATACACACACACATATACACACGGGCACATATGCACACGTGCACATGCGAGCATGCACAAAACACACAAACGCGCACACATATGCACTTGCGCGCGCGCACACACGCACACACATACATACACACGCACGCACTCTCTCAACTACTTTCACACACGATCTCCATCCTTGTCAAGACGCTGGAGTAGTTGGTAATGCTGCATACAAACACATCACTTCAGGCGTTACTTCAGTGGATTTGCGCTTCCAGGCCATAGAGACTAATAATTGTGTCATATCGAAATCTAAAGTTTACTTAATTCTTAATCGTCTGACACCACATACATGTTCAGGAAAATTCTTGTTTTAAAGTTTCAGTCAGACAAATATGTAGGTTTTTCCATTTGGTTGAATAATCTATATTGCATGACGTCACTGCCCCACTTGCCATACTTGCCTTCGATTGAGTAGTGCAGAGAGAAAATACGAATTTTCCTGTGCCTTCTTCATATAGTCACAGGTACACAAATATGTGTTGTTGTTTTTTCATGAGCCCATTTCTCCATTTCCACTCCTCAGGCACACAAACTTTGAAAAGAAAAAAAAGACATTCTGTTTTTTGTTGTTGTTTTTTTTTTGTGTGTTTGTTTGTTGTTGTTTTTTTTTTTAAATCTGTGATTTTTTTTAAAACTTGTAGAAAGTATTCAAATGCAAGAAAGAACAATATCAGAAGTTAAAATGCTTTAAATAAGACTTACATATACACTTTGCAGTATCTCTTGACTAACATTAAATGATCCAAGCTTCCTCAGCAGGTACAAATGTTGAGCCTTTTTGACAATCGTATCTATGTGCTCAACAAAAGAAAGCTTGTTGTCAGCTACTGTTTAACTAAATATTCTATATTTAAAACATGACACAAATTCCACATTATCACTGTTTAATGTTACAGGAACAAAAACCGTTATCCGTCTTTCTTCCATCTACTACCACTTTTGCGTTTCCTTTCTAAATAGCTGTCTTTACACCATCCATTAAGAATTGAAATCTGAGTAAAATATGTAAAGTCCCACCAGAGCAAGATCGTCTGCAAATTAAAAAAAAAAAGTAAAAATATTATCAGTGTACATGGAAAATAGTGTGAGAGACAGGACCACCCCTGTGGAGCCCCTGTGTTGAGCACGATCTCAGCAGACAGGCAACCATTGGCAGTAACACGCTGCGGTATGTCCTTTGAAATATCATAAATCAGAGAAAACACCAGAATTTACATTCATTCCTATCAAGCGTTGGAGAAGTACATGGGGTTCAGTGGTATCAATAGTGCTTGAGAAACCTTCAAACAGAATCCTAACGTAGGCCTTTGAATCTTGAAGTGCTGAGAGATCATCTTCAACGCACCTTTTAGTTTTATTGGCGAACTGGAAAGGATTTAAAAGACTAGTTATATCATTCAGCAAACGCTGGCGAACTAATTTTTCCATGCACTTTGGAGCTATGGATGTTAAAGCAACGGGGTGAAAATATTCAGTTGGCTGAGTTTGACTCTTTAGGCATTGGAATAATTATCGATGTTTTCTATGATCGAGGTGTACAATGGCAGTTCAAGTGGTACTAGAAGATTAAAGTGGAGATGCCCCCACGCTCATACGCACAAGATTTCAACACTCGGCTTTTTAAACCATCAGGACCTGGACTTATGTGCGAGTTCAGTCTACAGAAGATCCCCACAACATCATTATCTTTTATTTCAAACTGTTCTGGTGCAGTCGACTGACAAAACCTCACAATGATAGCTAGAATCCCTCACATCAAAAGGTCCATAAACCTGGTTGAACTCGTTAGCGGCAGCAAGTGGATCTACTGAGTTAACATTCTGCCTTCTTACGTTCTGACCCATCGTAGTTTTAAGACCATTCCAAGCTTCCCTGATTTAATCTTTTCTTCCACTTTGTTTTTGTACTGTACTGTAAGTTAGCTAGCCTTGCCTGTCGCCTGAGGTTCTTTTTCTTGTCCCTGTATTCATCCTGTTTACCCTGCCGGAAAGCCCATTTCATTTGGTTAAAATGTATTTTAACCCTTTTGGTGACCCAGGGTTTATTATTAGGGTACACCCGTACTTGTTTTGTTGTTTTGTTTCTTCAACACGATCGGGTGTCCACAGTTTGCAGTATGTGAGCGGTTTCTCAGGTTTTACCTTTTGTTTACATTTTGGCAGAAGATGTATCGCATTGTGATCTGAACGTCCTAAGAGTGCTCTGCAGAGACAATTGTATGCGTTATCAATATTGCCATAACAGAAGTCTATAAAACGGTTAAGTTGAGTACGGCATGTACCTCTACGTGACATTCTCTTCCCTACTTTTTCTCTTTTTTTTTTCATTTTGCTTTGCAGTACATCCTCAACCGGACTGGTCTTTGGAAACTGAACCATCTGTATATATGACAATATCATCTTTTGTATTGTTTTCTTCTTCGTGTAGCTTCACTTCTGCATCACACACACACACACACACATACAAAATCATCATCACCATCATTAACTTTATAAGGTAAACACCCAGTTGTACTGACAACATTCGCGCATTCGCTTCCACACACACACGCACACACACACACACACACACACACACACACACACACTGCTTTTGAGGTGTTTGTTTTTTCGGTTAATGCCAAAAGCTGTCATCCGACATGAAAATGCTTCATTGTTTTGTTTTGTTCTTTGTTGTTACTGCTGCTGCTGCTGCTGTTACTGTTGTAGTTGTTTATCTGTCTGTGCAATTATCCTTGCCACAAATCGGGGCAATAATTATTGATCTTCATCTCTGTTTTTTGTTCTACATGTGATATATTAGTGAAAATATGTTAAATTAAATAAATAGCAAATACTGAATTGCTGGATCCCCGTTGCGTAATTTGATCGGCGTGTTCCTGTAGCGTGACCTGGGCTACAAGTAACCTATCACTGTACTGGTTTTCTTTTTAAATTGTTGATTAATGTCATTAAGTTGACAGGAAGTTGCTTGCACTGTTCTAAATGATTGATATGTCTTCCTTTGTGTCAGCAAATGTGTCTACAATTTCTGTTTAGAGATAATAAAGTATTACTGTATCTTGTATGTAGGCTGTGGCACGTAGATATCATTACATAAAAGCATGCTCGTCAGTATGTTTGTGATTTTACATCTTTCTACTCAAGGAAAAAGAAGAAAGAAAGACAGAAAATGCCAAAAGGTGACTGTGCGTGGGCGTGTGGTGTGTGGGCGTGCGTGTGTGGGTGGGTGGTTGCGTTCGTCTGTGTGCTTGAGAGAGAGAGAGGGGGGGGGGGGGTGGAGGAGAGAGTATGCCAATTAATAATTAATAAATTACGAATAGAAGAATAATAATGCATGGGAGAGAGAGATCGGGAGTCGGAGAAGTTCTGTTACATGAATACTTCCCAGATGAAGCAGATCACTGAAATTCTGAACCCATCACAGATTGTAACGACTGAGAAACGTCAGGATAAGAAATCTGCAATGTTTCCACGCAAGTTAAAATATCCTCTTTTTCTTGCCGGTTTCGATGCTGTTGTAGTGTTTGTTTCGGTTAATACCAAAAGTAGTCATCCGACATCATGTATATGCTTCGTTGTTTTGTTTGTTTGTTGTTGTTGTTATTGCTGCTGTTGCTGTTACTGAAGCTGTTTATTTATTTGTGTAATCACCCTCGCCACAAATAAGGGTGACCTGATAATTTTGATTGATTTTCATCTTTTTTTGTTTCATATTGTTCTAAATGTAATAAATCATAGCAGATCTAAAAATGGAAACATTGGGGCTTACCACTGACGTGAATCTTGTAGTTTCTGTCTTGGCTGTCAAAGCTGAAACACACACACACACACACACACACACACACACACACTCATACACACAGAGATACACACACACACACACACACACACACACACACACACACACACACACACACACATTATCTGTTTCTTTGATGTCTCAGTTTGGGACCCCATGATACAGACAATAAACAGTTTTACAAAGAACCGGCTGATGCGGAGTAGCTTTGTCCTCAGCAAGAGACTCATCCGACAATATTAGAAGTCCTCCGGAAGGAAACAAAGCCACTGCTTCCCTTGCGCATGTCAGACCCGTGGGCATCAGAGCAGTCCGACAGTGTGTACCTCTGTCTCATACATCACTTCAGGGAACAGGCAGGCTGCCACGGCTCGACAGCTCTCACACTGGCTGTGATAAAAGAAAGACGCCCACGTGAAGCATGTATCCATGTCTACACTGACGAGTTACCCATCAGTGCTCTGGCAAATGGAGTTGCTGGCATCCATGATAAGTTCTCTGGAGAAAAGACAGTTACTGCAAATGTCGCCAAAGGTATGCACTGTGCAACTTACATTGGAGAGATAGAAGCACTCATGTAAACCGCTTCTGTGGTTCAGGGCTCCAGATACTTATGCCATCAAGTGGTCTTCCTCTCAGATGCCCTCTCTGTACTCTAGGCCCTGAAGAATGACGAGCTCCCCGACCTGACAAAAGCCTGAAACAGGTCACAGCATCCAGAAAAGCAATCCTCCACTGGATCCCAGCCCACTGTGGAGTCGGATGAGCTGACAAACGCTGGAGTCAAGAAAGACCAAGCAGATTTAAGCGTCATAAGAGGAGTATCTCTCCTGAAGCCAAAGGTAGAAAAAAAAACGACCACCACCATTTGTTCAGATAGCAGCATAAGCCTGCCCTTGTGGTCAAGAAGACTTGAAAACTGACCATGTTCTTCAGAGATGCCCTCTTCATTAAGAAGAATGACGGGTGATATGGCCAGATACAGCTCCAGTGAGGACCAAGCTCTGAGGTAGCCAGGAAGACCTAGAGAAGACAACTCTATTCGTCACCAGATACATACTGACAGCCAGAGACTTAATTAATCAAACATACAAAGAAAATAATTAAAAAGCGCTTTTAACAATGCCACACTTACCCATCCGAATCCAGGGCGACGACTTGGATGATGTAGTCTCCTTTGTCCCTGTCCCTGGTCCTCCATTCCAGCCGGGAGGTCACCACGCGCTCTGTCAAGCGCTGGGGGTCAGGATGAGGGGTGGGGGCCGTGAGGAAGTGTTGGGGGATGGAAATCACGTGGAAGGCTGTGACTTGCCTGTTGATTAGTTCGATCAAACAAAAAAAAATCCCATTGTGTGTGTGTGTGTGTGTGTGTGTGTGTGTGTGTGTGTGCCAGCCATTAATGTTCTTGTGTAACAATAGTATGCAGAACGGGGAAAAACTGCGATTACTGAACAACAGGTTGATAGGAAACCACACGCTGTAAACGATGCTTTGACAGTATGTTCGGTACTTAAGTTTGCTAAATCACAACGTACCGTAGTGACTGATAAATATTTACCACAACATTTGAAAAGTAAATAATTAACAATCATAACATGTTCAACAATCATGTACAGTTAATCGACATACACAAAACAGTCTCAACATGCTCAATAATCTTCGTGATTAATCAAGTCATGAGAGCGTTCCATTTGCGTTTTGTTTCAGCAAATGTGTTGTAGCGTATATGGATCTGTCTGCACGCTCTGACACCTCCTTGAAACTGAAATTGAAACTGAGTGTTCCATGGCTGCATCGCTTCGAAATTTCCCTTAATGGCGTGGTCCACTATCGGACACTCTCTTTCGACTGCCACACAACACAGTATGTTCCATAAGCAACCGGCAGAAAGTTACTTCACCCCTCAGGAGAATATGATGTCTCACTGACCTCTAATGCGTTCTACTGCTCATCCGACAGAGGTGTCAGACGCCTGTGTTCAAAAGTGTTGAGTTCTGTGATCATGTCTTATGATCGCCGCCTTTAGCTCAACTGAATCAATTAACAGATCAACTCCTAGTTCGCCTCATACCAAAACGACGTCAAGATTGACCACTGTACCAAGTTTGAGATTTATGGTTTCAGAAATATGGAAGCGCGCTGCGTTCGAGTGCAACAAGGTAGACAAACAGGCAGACAGAGGAACAGATAGAAATATGGGTGTTGATGACATTTACTCCTTTTCCACAGGAGGTATGGGAAAGGAAATAAGTTAGGTCAACCCTCATGACTCACGTGCTGACCGGAGTGTTGTCATCGGGTTTAGCAGCCAATGGGATGGACAGAACGGAGCCAGCGTACACCGTGTACACGTGTTGGCTGACCGGCGTGGGGGACACGAACTCCGGCACTGTCATGTTGGCAACCACCCACACCATGAACTGGACACGTCAATGGGTTTCTATTATTGACGCTATGTAACTCTTCAATGTTTTCAGTGATCAATAAATTGTATCATGAACTGAACACAATCAGTATTGTTGATATTTAATTACATCTTGAACTGAACAAAGTAAACAGTTACAAAGGACACGAGTATCTTGAACTGAATACATGGATGAATGCAGTAAACAGTTACATCCTGAAATGAACGTGTCAACGGTTACGATTGATTTGCAAACTGACCACGAACTAAACATGTCATTAGTTGCGTAATCAGTCATCATCTGTATCATGAACTGTGTGCAGATGTGGTGGTAAAATGGTTAGAGCGCTGATTACTCGCCCGAGTTTCCTGAGTTTGACCCCCGTCTTACCTGGTGGGTTAGCGGTTGAGATTTTTCCTATCTCCCAAGTCAACATATGTGCAGACCAGTGCCTGAACCCCCTGAACACGCAGAAGATCCAATACGCACGTTAAAGATACTGTTATCCATGTCAGTGTTCGATGGATTAAGAAAACGAGAACATACCCAGCTAATCCCCGAAAATGGTGTATGGCTGCCTACAAGCGCTTAAATTTGTCTCTGCACAAGATTCAGCGCTATATAAATACTATTATTATTATTATTATTACATGGCGGGATAAACTAACAAAACGGCCACACACGTAAAATATTACATGTCTATGTGAGTGTGTCTGTGTCTGATGACTGAAACCTGACTGAATGACACAGGAAACGAATGATGATCGCCTAAAGGCAGCTGTCAGTCGGCTCTACTCATGTATGCTGCCTGTTATGCAAATGATTCCGTGTTTGTAAAGCGCTTAGAGCTTGGTCTCTGACCGAGGATGGGCGCTGTATATATCCATATCATACCAATGGTCGATATTTCCAACGAGATGGGCTACTTGAAGTAACAGAGTAACATAACACACACACACACACACACACACACACACACACACACACACACACACTTTCATCTCACATCGAGAATGGAGGAACTGAGTGCGTGGGCATCGTAGGCTGTGAGGGAACGGGTACCCATGGTGATGGGGTTACGGGTGAAGTCCTCAAGAACCAAGGCCACCACCCCCCAGGAGCTGTCTTGAAAGCCATCACTGGACATGGCTGTCACCGTCACCACACAACCCTGTGCACAAGTTACGTGTGAATGCGCTTCATAACCATGCGGATGTATAAGTGCATCTGTGTGTGTGTGTGTGTGTGTGTGTGTGTGTGTGTGTGAGAGAGAGAGAGAGAGAGAGAGAGAGAGAGAGAGAGAGAATAACTATGATAAGAATAATCTTATTCAGTCTTAGCAGGCATTTTGGCCCATATTGACAAGGATGAATGCATGAACAGACATCTAAGTATAGATAAACATTTAGCAAATACACAACGTACTTAAGTATTATCATCATATTTGCATGCTTTCTGCTACATACAATGCGGTTTCAACAGCAAGGTTGCTTTTGAATTTTCACAAGTTACTGTACTTTAAGCGTTAATGGAAAACGGTAGTAGCAGAGTGGTCGCAATTCCATCCTCAAAACCATATACTTTGGGCAGACAAAAAGAAAATGCACTGGATTTTCTACATTTCTGTCGCATTGTTTGCAATGTGAATCAGCCTTAACTGGTCAAAACGTGGGATACGATTCTGGGGAGTCGTTTACATCTCAGCAGACACACTGCACGTGTGTGGGTGATGAGGTCTAAACTTGTGATATGATTTGCCCTTATGACCTCCGGGTGGCATACAATGTAATCTTCCTCACAGGAAAAAGTTGACGGTCTCAACCTACTCAAGAAATATTCCCTAGTTAAACAAACATCGCCCGGATTTTGCGTTGCCCAAGCATAACCAAATTCGTACTTACATCATACAAGTGCTACTTCTGACGCCCAATTCTTTCGACATGAACGTGCAACATGTCATAGCATTGTTTAGAGTATCTGTGGTTTTACAGGTCGAGAGTGAGTGTCAGTAACAATCAGAAGTCTAGCATATTTTCCTAGTGCGACGCTGTTTTTCACATCCCTGCCAACATTCAGTGTAATTTTACATATTTTAACCTTTACCCTCTCGATGTTTATAAAATTCCCAGATTTCAGTATCGTCTAACAGCATGCGCTTTACTCCTGTATATATATATTTATATATATATATTTTTTTTTTTTTTTTTTTTTTTTTTACCATATCAACTGGAAGCATTTTCAGTTTATTATAACCTTTCGATCCCCGCAAGCTTTACTCGAAAGGACGTCTGCACATATGGTCCATTTCAATTAAGCTAAAAAGATTCCTCCAAGATAGTTATAATAGGATTTGACCTTCAGCTCGGTGCCATCAAAGATCCATTTTTCACTTCTGTTAGTAAAATCACCATTTTTGAAAACTACCACTTTGGTCTTGTCCGATACAGAGTAAGAGACAACAGCAATGTCATCAGCGCACATCAGAAGAAATAAACCAAAATGGGTCCACAAGAATATCAATACCTCGTGCCTCACAGTTAATTAACTCCACTTGTAAATCAGATACGAATACAGAGAAAATGAGAGCACTTAGTACACAGCCTTGCCTTCCACCCGACATGCTTTCAAAATATTCTGTAATCTTATCCCAAATGATAATTGCAGCCTTTACACTTTCATACATTCTACGTAATGTGTGAATCATTTTACCATGTAATCATTTGGAAAGTAATAAAGATATTTAATTCTGTATACACAGTCACACGCTTTTGAAAATTCAATGAAAAGTGAGTAGAAACGACCTCTGTTTTTGTTTTTTTGTTTTGTTTTTGTTTTTGTTTGGTTTTGTTTGTTTGGTTTTGTTTTGTTGTTGTTGTTTTTTTTCCAAACATTTTTATTGAGACAAAGGTTTAATACCAACTACATATTTCACATTAGGAAGGCACAACAATATAGCGTTCCGAACATCAACCATTCCACATCAAACATCACATCGGCAGAACAGCAAATATCAATTCAAACACTGATCTGTGTGATATTATAACACGAATTGCAAAGAAACTGTAGTAATGACAATATACTATCTGTTCACACATTGATTCCACCGGTACTGTTAAACCCAGTTCATATCAAAGTAATATAGGTTTAATTATACATAATACAAATCTTAATCTTGTACGATATATATATGTATGGTGCCCATTTCTGCACAAATTTGTTATATTCCATTGATATTCTAAAAAAAACATACTTATCAATTTCGTATGCCTTTTTAAGATCTTGTATGAACATTTGTATTGTTGGATTTAGTATTACTTTATTGATTCTACATTTGTATATATAGAATGTGGCTATCATTAACATATGTGAGAAGCAACCACCAGTTTTTGTTTTATTGTCGCACCCAGAGCACCAACACATAGTTAAGATCAAATCTACCACAGTTTGGACACTTTTCTTTAAAGTATCGTACAAACTCTGTCCAAAACACTTGCACATGATTACATTCCCATAGACAGTGTAGGATTGTGTCTTTTTTATCTTTACAAAAATTACATTTGTTGCCTGTTAACACTCCCATATTCCTCAACATAAAATTTGTCAAAGGGACACGATAATTAATCTTAATCTGAAACCATTTTAATTTTATTTCTTGTATCTTTCGTGTATTCAAAAAATATTCTTCCATTCAAATTGTTTTTCAAAACAATGATTCCAGTTTTTACAAGCATTTGGTAGTACTGGCTTCCCAATAAATATATCATAAAACGAATGTGTTCTCTTTGGAGCTTTTATCATAATTCTATAAGCTTTATTGTAATCCACTCTATTCTGATTGTTACTTAATACAATATTCTTTTCTCTTAAGAAGCTTCTAACTGAGTTTATCATACCAAAGTATTCCATAATTGGAAATGGTTTATGATCGATATCTTAAAATTCACGAAAATTAAAAAATATTCCATTTTCTTTCACAAGGTCTTTTACATAATAGACATTACTTCTAACTCAATCTTCGAAATACAAAACTTGGCCCAGAATCTTAAATTTGTTATTGAAAAACAATGGTTCCATCAAAATGTCTTGCTCATCATGTACATCCACGGTGTCAAAATATTCTGAATAACTGTGAAAAACTTCTTTCCAAAAAAGGTTTAACATTCGCCCTCTAATTTTCAGTGTTATTGGGCCATATTCCTGTAGCATTCCAACCTCTGGACATTCTTTTAACAATATATTTTTTCCATTTTGGACTAAATGACTGATTACAGATTTTTTTCAACCATATGAGTTTCAGGGATTTTATAAATGATGGGATGTGTGGAATATTTATAGCTCTATTTTGGATACTATGCGCTGCTATTGATCTTTTAACTTTATCGCTTTTTTTTTTTGTCCCATACAAAATCAAAACACATTTTTTGCAATTTTTTTATACTGTCGTCTGGTGGATTTGGAAGCATAATCCATAAATATGTTAACTTAGATAATATAAGTGACTTAAGAATAGCTACTCTTCCTAGTGGTGTAACAGATCTGTTCATCCATAAATTAAATAGCTTTTTTGTCTCATTGAACTCGTCTGTTAATCTAATTCTGCCATTTTAAGTAGGTCGTTAGTAAACCACAGCCCAGGATTTTGATTTTGTGGTGGATTCCAGTTCATTTTCAAATTCTGTAGACACTACTATTAAATTTACATCCCAGCCATACGTTACATGTTGTTACATAATTTAATTTCAATCCTGAGATTGCTTCAATCATAAGGTTTATTGTCACCTTCTAGAAAGTCAGAAGTGTCCTCAGCGAACTGGCTTATTTTACATTCTGTCTCTGCAATCCTAATACCTTTTATATTGTTATCCTCACGGACTTTACAGGCCATTATTTCTGCACTCAAAATAAATGAATAGGGTGAGACTGGATCTCCTTGTCTACAACCACGTTCAATCTTAATACTTCCAGAAGCGTTTCCGTTAACTATTACTGTAGATTTTATATGGGTGTAAAATGCTTCTAATCAACGACAAATATCATTACCAAAACCAAATTGTTTTAAAACTTTATGCATATATTTCTAGCTAACTGAATCAAATGTTTTTTCATAATCTATTGAAGCAAGTAGTCCTGGGAGATTTTTCTCTTTCAAATAGTAAATAATATAAAGAAGCCTTAAATTATCCCCAATGTATCGTCCTGCAACAAACCTGTTTGGTCTTCATTAATGAGTTTATCTAAAACAGTTTTAATCCTAATGGCGATACACGAAGAGCCTATTTTGTAAGCCACATTCAAGAGTGATATATATATACGACGCCATTTTCTAAGATATTCTCTTGTTTTATCTCCTTTTGGCAGGCAGATTATAATACCTTCTCTCTGTGTAACTGACATCTTTTTTTTTCAGATTCTTGGTTTGAGGTACGTACAACTAAAACACCAAGCTGTTTAAAATAAATAAATAAATTAAAAAAATTAAAAAAAGAAGTCCCCTGTTATTCCGTCTGATCCTGGGCTTTTACCATTCTTCATTTTCGTAAGTGCTTGTGTTGCTTCTCCCAGTGTTATTGCCCCTTTTATTGCGTTTGCTTCAGTCTCTATTAATTTAGGTGAAAAACTAACATACCCGTCTAATTTGATATCTTTTACTTCACGTTCCTGATATAAATTCTGATCATGTTCTTTTGTTTCGTTTAACATTTTTTTAGAACTGACTAAGCGCGTTGGGTTACGCTGCTGGTCAGGCATCTGCTTGGCAGATGTGGTGTAGCGTATATGGATTTGTCCGAACGCAGTGACGCCTCCTTGAGCTACTGAAACTGAAACTTAACATGTCTTCTGTCTTATCTAAAGTTTTTTCCATTCTTAGACACAAGTTTAAACATCTGTTTACTAACATAATGCCTTTTCTCAAGATTACAAAAATATTTTGTCACTTTTTCCCTTCTGCCACCCATCTAGCTTTATTTCTTATCAATATTCTTTGTACTTTTGTTTTTCTAAGATCAACAAGACTATCCTTTTAATCCTGAATTTGCTGTAACTCTTCCTGTGATTTACTTATTTATTTTTTTCCAAAACTCAATTTCCTCCTCTAATTGTTTTTCGGTTTGTTTATCTCTTTTCTTTTTTCTAGAACTATATTCCATTGATGTTTTTTTCTTATTTCCATAAAAAGAAACGACCTCTGTTTGTTTAATTACTTCTGCACCCGTACATGCAGATCTAAAATGCTGTCTGATGTGCTGCAACCTTTCCGGAAACCAGTTTGGGCTTCAGGAATAATACTATTTTGATAGCAGAAAGACATAGTCTCTTACTGATAGCTGTTTGTATGTTTTGTTTACAACATTTAGCACGAAAATACTCCTTTAATCAATCGCACAACATCGACTGCCCTTTTTATACAGTGGGAAAATAACTTTTTGTCCAACTTTCTGGGTAGATGCAACTATCAAAAACCTTACTGAATAGAGGGTGTACAGATTTGAAAAGTACAATTCGTCCCAAAGATCTGAAGGAAAACAATCTGGACCAGGAGATCTACCCTTTTTATGTTTCTGTGTGTGTGTGTGTGTGTGTACGCGCGTGCTGCGTGCGCGCGCGTGTGTGTGTGTGTGAGAGAGAGAGAGAGAGAGAGTGTGTGTGTGTGTGTGTGTGTGTGTGTATGTGTGTGTGCGTGTGTGTGTGTGTGTGTGTGTGTGTGTGTGTGTTTGCAGGGATGAAGGAGCTTTACCTTTGTAACTGACACATTTCTGATGTGACCAATACCCTCCACCTCCACGTTGTCTGCCATCCTGCATTCCACCAGGTCGCCATCTTTATCAGTTGATGTCAATCGTATTTCTGTCACGTTGTCTAACAACACCCTTCATGGGAAAAAAAAATTAAAAAATGAATGCCTGTAGTGTAGCCTAACATCGACAGAAAATACTGAGAAAATACTTTCTGATTCACAAATATGAAGACGAAAGTATACAAACTTCCTTATGGTTTGTCAACTTTAGATGAATTCTTCAAAAAACCAAAAACAAACATACTCAATAAAACAGAAAACATCCAGTCTTCGCAAACGTGAGAAATAACTAGCTTCTTGAACAGTCACAGAATCCTCTCTGACTAAGAGGCGATAGTTTTCAAAGTTGCCAGGAAAAGAAGCAGGAGTGGGGTACTTGTTACGCATATGGTTTCATCTTTCCAAAACAAACCTGTATACTGGCTGATAAAGGACCAAAGGACTGCTGTTAGGTAGGTGTGTGTCGCTACGAACGTCGGGGTGAATTTTCGTTTGCAGGCGAAAACCACTGCCAACGTCGCCTTGCGATGACTGGAAGCTTGACTGTGGGTCATTCAGGTCGAAGTTCCTTGACTTCGAGAAGTGTAATCTGAAACACAGACCCCCCTCACATGCACAGACACACAGACAGACAGACAGACAGACACACTCACACACACGCACACACACACACACATACACACACACACAAAAAAACAAAAAAACATACACACTCATGCACAAACAACATGCATGAACACATGCACGGTCGCATAAATGCATGCACGCAAACATTCTTACATGCATAGACACACATGCACGTGGGCCCAAACAGAAAATGAAACCATGCTTAAGTGCGGGGGTATAAACGTATAGTATCTTTCATGAATGTGTGCATTTTACCAAGTATAATCTTGACAGGGGGTTGAAATTTTCCATGACTTGAGAATGCGTCGGACCAAACGTTTCATGCAAATCCTTCATGCAAAGGATCTGACACTGGAGATCAAACCTTCAAATGACAAGACAATCTTATTTCCATTGGCCTCCGGACCACAGAAACAAAAAGAACAATGCAAAATGAATATGAAAGAAGACGAAAACCTGAAAAAGCCATGTATGCAAGAATACAACATTTCCAAAAGATACAGTTCTTCAGATGTCTTGTATTTCTCAGCTAAAACTATCAAATGAGAAAAAGAGGGGGCTAGAGGTGTATAACGATTTTCTCGAAACCAACGTGATAAGGGTTTCTGTCACTCACACGATATCTGTGTATTTCTGAGCTGGGTCGATCTCTAACTCCGTGTGGGCAATCTCCAGTTCCCACTGCAAGTTGGTGCTCACTGCCGCCACACGACCTGAGGTAAAAACAGAAGAAATGTGGTGCTTCACCGTGAAAATACAGTCTCTGTCTCAGTTTCTCCCCTCTCTCTCTATCACGCACATATCCTGTCTCCTATCTTAAGTCTATTCTAGAAAAACTAGATCTAAATATAAAAAAATATTACTGTAAAAAGAAGTCCATTGCAATTCAAAAGGGACGCAGGTCATGATGAAAAGCGTCCTTCTGAGCAACCGAAAATAAGATATCCGTCTTTTGTTTGTTGTTCACTACCACTTCCCCCACTCTCCCCATGCCGATTATCCCGACAGCAACACGAATGGTCATTTTCCGTAGTGCCAGCATCAGCTGTCCATAAGAAACTAGCAATGTTAGGTTGTCATGAGGTCACACACCTGAGAAGACATATGTAACAAACATCGTTTTACAGCGTAAAATATTGAATAAACAAATGAATACGGAAATGATAAACCAGTACGCACTAATTCACCAATAAATAAATGATAAACCAAGACGCCTAATTTGCACCAGTTTGACAAAGCACAGTATATGACACCAAAAAATAAATAGAATAACAAATAATATCGGTCATGTATACCTATGTTTTAACAAAAGTCAAATAATTATAACAACAACAACAACAAAACAACAACAACAATAATAATAATAATAATAATAATAATAATTTCATATTGTACCAACCACCTTTTCCAGAAGAACAAAAACATCGTATCAGAGAAAAAAAACAACACAAAAACATCGTATTAGAGCACACACACACAAAAAGTCATGCAGCAGACCTTGTATGTTGCTGTTGACGATATCGGTGATGTCTGCTATCGTGATGGTGCTGGAGGCAGAAGAGCCGGTTCCACCCTTGGGGCCTTGGACGCCTGTCTCCGTGCTCCAGTTGCCAAAGATGGTGGGGTCTCCCGTGCTGTTGATCCTGTGCAGTCGCCGGTCGTGCGTGGGTTTGTCCACGTCACCCTCGTTACATCCAGGTCCGCAGGGTCCGTGACCCAGAACCCAGCCCGTGATCACTGTCACGTACACCTGCACGTATGCGCACGCACACAAAAACACGCTGACGCACGAGCGCACGTACACACGCATATACCTACGTACTTAGACACACACACACACATACACACATGTATGGTTGCGCGCGCATTTTGGGCACCTTAATTTTTTTTATTTTTTTTTTTTAAATACAAATATTAGAATCTTCTGGATTTGGACTCAAATTTCAGCCAACATTTACTATTTTTCTGAAAATTTGAAGTTTAGAATAGGGGAAGGAAACATATGTAAATAACAATCTGTTATTATTATTATTATTATCATTATTATTATTCTGGTTTCTAGATATTCTTTATAGAATTTCAAGCTTTTTGGATCAATCTGTACTTTGGAGTATTTCTTGGAAAGCTTGGAAAATACTCTGATGTAGAGTTTGTCCCAAAACATTTTGGATAGAAATGATAGAGTTTACACTCCATGGTTGACCCATCAGACCAGCTCGTCAGTTTAGAGAAAAGACAAAGAAACAATTTCTAACTTACTTCCTATTGTATGGGTACCTATATTCTTTCCGTGTATTTGTGGTCTTGGAACGCCCGATTTCCACCCAATGTAATATAACACAATCCTATTATGGTTAATTTGAATTTTGTGATGATGATGAGATGATGATGATGTTGATGATGATTACGAGGAAGATGATAAACATAGACAAACAAACAGACAAATAAAGAAACACAACAGACACAAAGAGAGGAGATAGGCGAAATGGAGTGATGGTAGAAAGTGTACATTTTTCAACAAAAACTTACATGGGATTTGACATCACATAAAATACGTGTAATTTCATGCAATTAAGAAACTAACATGGGATTTCACATATTACAAAACTAACATGTATTTTCATTATTGCTAAAAATTCAATGCACACATTGAATGACATTGTAGTCAATGACTTACAAATCAGCATGAATGTCCGGAATTTTAAAATATCTTTTTTGCTGATGATTAATGCAAAATATTAACCCTTCTGTCCCATTCCACTTCGGCATTAGAAATCTCACCGTAATTATTTAATCCATCGTTCATTTCGCAGATTACTTTAAACTGTTTATTGTTTGTTTGTCTTTTGTTCTGCCTCCCTTTTTTTTCTTTTCTTTTTTTTCTTTCTTTCTTTCTTTTCTTAAAATTCACATTTGTACACACGCGCGCGCGCCCGCGGGACACAGGAACAGACAACCGAACAGCGGGGTATAATATAGACTCACTTTGTTTACACAAATGAGTCAAAAATCTAACACGGGGTTTATTATCATAACAAAATTAACGCGGGCCTACCCTGTATGTCTGCCTCCCGTTTCCTCCCATGTCCAGAAAATAAAAGCTGATGGTGCCTCCGTTGAAGCTGCTATTGTCGCCACAGACATCATTCACCATTGCGACGAGCAGCCACAGTGACGTCATCACCAGGGGACAGAACTTCTTCCGTTGTCTGCTGGCCATGTTGGATATCCACCAAATCAAGTCTGATGCGAAGCACAGTGGACGGTAACTAAAATAAAATGAAATAAAATAAAATAACATACAAATACATAACATAACATAACATAACATAACATAACATAACATAACATAACATAAAACAAATGAATAGTTTAAGCTAAAAAAAAAATTTCAGCTAGTGGCATCTGTTCTCTTTTCTCTTCTTTTTTTCCTCCTTTTTCCCCGGCACGTATACGCTACGTATACAGATATTCCGCAGACAGAATGAAAAATGGAAGATATTCCACAAGAACAATTGAAAGATTGTTCACTTATACAAATCCAGTTTAGGCTGGTTTTATTCTGTTCTGCAAACCAGACAAGGCGCGATAAAAACTGTTAATACCAACGTCAGACAAGTACAGTAACGTTGGATGTTATGGCGCTGTGTGGATAAAGTTGTAGGAAGCGAGGGTAACGGGTGCCATTCACGTAGGCAACGGATCGGGATTTTTTTAAACTGCTTTGAATGGTAGTCTGGCTGCTGAACTTTCGGATGATACCTTGGATGTACAGAGTATGTTGTTCTTGTTTTCTAAAAAAACACACACAAAAACAAACAAACAAATAAACAAACCGTACGCTATTCCTACACACTTAACCTACCTACCAAGTACAACTCTGCTCCTATCTTCCGCACTGTAAAAAATTTACATGTTTCCAATCCTCTGTCCTATCTCATAAAAAATCCTCAACAACTGTCAACCCGCCGTCTGTGGACAGCAGTTTAAATGCCTGCCAGTGAGCAGTGATAAGGAACATAAGTGTAAGACACGCAGTAAGGTGTCAGTGGTTTATTCATCGAGTTGCTGCTGTTCTGCTCCCGTGTCCGGTCCCCACCCTGTTGCGGTATGTATTGTCGCCCGGCGACAACTCATGCAGCCCTCACTGCACGGTTTGTCACCCCTCTGCTCTGGTGCTGTTTTGAGGAGTGAGTGAGGAGTTGTGACGTAACTTTTACGACCCAGCGTAGAGTCATTGAAGGGCTGTACTGTGCCGTCGCAAATAAGATAACACACTTACACATATACAGACACACACACGACACACACAGATTACGCAGCTGCTCCATTGACTTCCGAAAAGCATTTGATACTGTGTGGCATGATGGATTACTGTTAAAATTACAACAACAAAAAACCAGGAATAGTAGGGCATTGCTTTAATATCACAAAGGCTATGTATGATAATGCTATGATATATACGCAAACAATTCATAGCCTTTCTCGAGAAATCCCCTTTAAAAGGGGAGTCCTACAAGGTAATACACTCAGTCCTCCACTTTTCAATATTTGTATAAATGATATCATTAACTATGTACAAGATCCAGACTCTCCAAAAATCGACGAGTCAAGCCCATCACAAGTACCATGCTTACTATATGCTGATGATATTGTTATTCTGTCAACAACTAAGAATGGATTACAAACAAAATAGAACAGATTAAACGACTACTGCAATCAATGGGGGTTAAAAGTAAACAGGGACAGGACAAAGGTAGTAATATTCTCCAAGCATGATCTTGTGCTTCCACACTTTTTCAAGATTGGAGAAGATATAAACATAACCGATCAATAAGGTCTGCTGTCCATGTTGGATATCCACGAAATCAAGTCTGATGCGAAGTGTCTTGGAATAATCTTCCACAAAAGTGGAAGTTTTGAATTTGCCCAGGGTCATCTTACTAAACAAAGTGATAAAAGCGGTCCATTCTCTAAGGCGCTCAATTCGAGGCAAAAGCATAAACGTAAAAACAATGCCGAACTTCTTTGACTCTTTGATAACCCCTATCATTTCATTAGGGGCAGAGTTGTGGTTTCCCAATGCCGTAAAACAAAGAGACACAAACACTCTGTTCTCACAAGATGAGCTTCTAGAAAAATGCTTAACAACAACATTTCCTCATGAAAATCTTCACATCAAATTCTGCAAACGACTGCTGGGTGTACACAATACAGCATCGAACCTTCCGGTACTTCGTGAACTGAGATGATTTCCTGTGAGCATGAAATTATCTGTCATATTTCGTTTTGGATACATATAACGAGTCATACGATAATTCATATATAAGACATTGTTATAATAATATGATTGAAAAGCAAAACACTAAAGATGAACAAGTGGCTTCACTTTGTTAATCCGTTCTTGCCTCACTTGGATTTGACCACATTATGGCTGAACCAGGGTACACTGAATGTCGACAGATTAAAGTTTGCACTCTTAAAGAAAACTTGAGTGTCGGTACATAAATTTCTGGAGAAAGCAGAAAAACGAAAATAAATCTAGGTTAACATTCTACAATAATGTTTCTAAAAAATGCAGACTTGAGCCATATTTGATCTACTCAAGAAAAACTGAGCATAGAACCGCCATGTGCGGATTTCGCATAAGCGCACATGATCCTCAAATAGAAAGAGACAGATACACAGGTACAGAAAAATATGCAAGAGTATGCAAAACCTGTGGTGGATCAGAAGATGAGCATCATTTTCTAGACAAATGAAGGTGATATGAATATTAACGAGAAGTTTTGATAACAGATATAAAGTCTGAATTTACAAATTTTGAGGATACTGATGCAGTCAGTCAATGGTGTAATTACAACCCTGTACAACCTCGACCAGCAAAATTCATATATGAATGTTTCAAAGAACATGTCACGTTTTAATTGGAACACCTTACATTTAGTTTAGGTCCTTTTTTTCTTCTTTTTTTTTCTTTATTGTTGTGTCTATAAACCTTTCATTTACGGTTTTCATGACAAATGAATATGGTTCTGATTCTTACACACGCACGCACGCACGCGCGCGCGCGCGCACGCACACACACACACACACACACACACACACACACACACACACACAACGCACACACACACACACACACACACACACACACACACACACACACTCACACACAGTGGCAGTAGCCAAACCTGACCAGTTTAACGATCAACTCAAGATCACGAACTTACTGGGTGAGAAGTTGTGACGTAACTTTTACGACCCAGCGTTGTGTCGTTGAAGGGCTGTGACCTTGGCATTTAAGATCACACACACAGACACGCGTGCACACACACACACACACACACACACACACACACACACACACACACACACACACACACAACTGCACGCACAAACACGCGAACATGCACGCACACTCAGCCACACACATACACACACACTCCAAATACACCTGCACAAATTATACCCCCACCTCTCCCACCACACTCTCAAAAACACACGAAATACACGTGCACGCATACACTCACACAAACAAGCACACAACAGTCACATGCGCGCATGTGCACACGCACATAACAACAGCAATATGGCAGAGGGGCGACAATATGTGCAGTGTGGCTGCACGTATTGTCGTCGGCGACAATCTATGCAGGGGCGACAATGCATGGAGCAACACATCCTTCTCCCTTTCTCTCTCATGTCTTTCCCCACCCCTGACTTTTTCCCCAAAAATTTGCTCTTTTGTCACCTGCGGGTCAGAGTTGCCATGGGGTTGTGGGGTGGGGTGTTAGTTTCATGTACCTCAATGGGGTTTCCTGAAATATACGCCTTGTCTTGTCTTGTCATAGTTTGAGGACTGGTTTCGTGTTGAACTGACTTCGTTATTTTACAACTGTGTGTGCGTGTGTCCACTGGGGAAGTAATCAACGATCCTATCCAGCAGATGGAGAGATGGGCAGAACACTACTCCGACCTCTACTCCACAGAAAACATAGTGTCCAACTTAGCCCTCGATGCCATCAAGTGCATGCCGGTCATGGAAGAACTTGACGCAGAGCCAACTGAGGACGAACTCAGCAAGGCCATTAACAGCCTGACATCAGGCAAGGCACCTGGCAGTGACGTAATTCCCCCAGACCTCATTAAACACTGCAAGACTACTCTTCTGCATCCTCTGAACAGTCCTCTATCAGTGCTGGAATGAGGGAGCTGTACCGCAGAACATGAGGGACGCTAAGATTATCACCCTCTACAAAAACAAGGGTGAAAGGAGCGACTGCAACAAATACAGAGGCATCTCACTTCTCAGCATTGTAGGCAAAGTCTTCGCTCGGGTCCTAATTCGCCTGCAGAAACTGGCCGAACGCGTTTACCCGGAATCACAGTGCGGTTTCCGAGCAGTGAGATCCACGGTAGACATGATCTTCTCCCTTCGCCAAATCCAGGAGAAGTGCAGAGAGCAGAGGATGCCCCTGTATGTCGCGTTCATTGACCTCAAAAGGCCTTTGACCTAGTCAGCAGAGACGGCCTTTTCAGGGCTCTTCGAAAGATCGGCTCCCCCCCCCACCCCACCCCTCCCACCCCCAAACTGCATAGCTTGATTGAGTCCTTCCACTCCAACATGAAAGGGACGGTGCAGTTTAATGGTAACCTCTCCAAGCCCTTCGACGTACGCAGCGGTGTCAAACAAGGCTGTGTCCTCGCCCCCACCCTATTTGGAATCTTCTTTGCTTTTCTCCTGAGACATGCGTTCAGCACAGCGCAAGAAGGGATCTAGCTGCGGACCAGATCAGATGGCAGGCTCTTCAATCTCGCCCGCCTCAGAGCAAGGACAAAAGTCCGCGAAGCCCTCATCAGAGACATGCTCTTTGCTGACGATGCTGCAGTTGTGACCCACACCCAGCGGGACTTGCAGTCACTAATGGACCGCTTCTCCCAGGCCTGCAAAGATTTCGGTCTGACCATCAGTCTCAAGAAGACAAATGTCCTAGACCAAAACACGCCATCTCCATCAGCCATCACCATTGATGACTACGAGCTTGAAGCCATCCATCAATTCACTTACCTTGGGTCCACCATCACCGACAACCTCTCCCTTGACACCGAGATCGACAAGAGGATCGGGAAGGCAGCCACAACGCTAGCCCGCCTCACACAAAGGGTGTGGACAAATCCCAAGCTGACCACGAAGACAAGGATGGCTGTATACAACGCCTGCGTCCTCAGCACCTTTATGTATGGCAGTGAGGCGTGGACCACACACGCTAGTCAGGAGAAAAGGCTCAATACCTTCCACCTGAGAAGCCTACGGCGCATACTCGGCATCTCCTGGCAAGACAAGGTGACAAACACCGAAAAATCCTGACTCGCGCTGGCCTCCCGACCATGTATACCATGCTGAGACAGCGTCGGCTGCACTGGCTGGGCCACGATCGCCGCATGGAAGATGGTCGCATCCCAAAAGACATCCTTTATGGAGAGCTCGCCACGGGGCAGAGAAGCATCGGCCGCCCACAGCTGAGATACAAAGACGTTTGTAAACGTGACATGAAGACGCTTGAGATCAACACTGAGTCCTGGGAGGACCTTGCAGATGACTGCAACAGATGGAGAAGCACTCTCAAGAATCAGGTACGGATTGGTGAGGACAAACTGTCAGCTGCTGCAGCAGAAAAGCGAGCTCGCAGAAAAGGAACGGCAGCCGACAGACCAGCATCACACTGTCTCTCTCGCATCGATCTCTGCAGTCACAGGCGACGCTGCTTGGTCCAAGCAGACAGCCCAATTAGACATTAGGTCGGATATACTCTATCCATGGTCAGCCATGTCCGAAGGAGGCCTACTGTGTGTGTGTGTGTGTGTGTGCGCGCGCGCGCGCGTATGTATATGTGTGTTTGTGTATCTTCGTTTTGTAAACAGATAATTACAGAAGCTCTTAAAAATATTTGTTTGATGAAATGGGAAATATATAAATGATGTAAATCATCCCTAAAGATAATGCGGTTTTGTTGTTGTTGTTTTTTGGGGTTTTTTCCGAAAACAAAAAAAGTTAAAATCAAATGTCATCCACTAACTGCTTGACAGATTTTTCGCTTGTTGGTAAATTGTATATACAACTGTAGAGATTTATATTTATTGCGCATGTATATTGTTGTTTTTTCGTTTGTTTTTTGTTTTTGCTCTTTTTTGTTACCAACCGTTGTCCAAAATTCCATCAACAGGGTCTTGTTCAGGCTGCATCCTAGTCTGAAGTCTCGTATTGTTCCGTGTCATATCGTTATCTATTTATTCTTTATTTCAAGTTAATTTCCATAGTAATAAAATCCATACATAGATAAACACGAAGCGCGAAGACAATGTTAAGAGTACAATTGGTGGTACTGGTAGCAGCTGCACTAAGTGCGGCACTAGTTAGTGTCGATATATTTAAATTATATTTCCATCCTCCACTTTCATACAAGTGCTGATTGTGAATGAAGAGAATGATGCGTGCGTAATACTGATGGGTTTTGCGTTTTTCACAACAGAGAAATGATTTTGTCGATGAGTTGTTGTCGAATGCCAGAATATCGTTGAGTTGCACACACACACACACACACACACACACACACACACACACACACACACACACACACACACACACACACACGTGTGTGTATGTGTGCGTGTGTGTGTGTGTGTGAGAGAGAGAGAGAGAGAGAGAGAGAGAGAGAGAGAGAGAGATACGAACGAACCCATCCCAGGTTCCCCAAACGCGTATCCCAGTAGCTCCATTCTATCTATGGTATTGATTTTCTCTCTCTCTCTGCTCAAACCAAGAGAGGGTCAATCCTCACAGGTAATCCGAAAACAGCAAAAGACTGTTGACTCAGCGAAGTGTCCTTATCACCTGGACACCCTTACACGCTGCATTCTATTAAGCCTTCCACAGACACAGACCTGACAACACAAAAATGCAGCCGCGTTCTGACTTTTTGGAACATATTTGTGCACACCACATACGGTGAACTTATTGATTTCGGTAATACAATAACCTCAGATCAGGGCGTCTGTTTGATCGTTGTTATCGGTATTGACGTTTTGGGAATGATGGGTCTCGCTTCCACCTCAGCCGGGGGGTGCAAAATGCCAGGGTAGGTGTGGATAACTTATCTCTTCTTACTGGAATATTGGAGATCAGGCCAACGACACTAATCCCCCTTGATTCCCATTGTCAAGGCAGGGCAGATAAATCATGGACAATGAGATTGGACGAACTGGGCGATTTGATTCACTCCCCCCCCCGCGTGGTTTCTTTCAGCTGATCGAACGAAGAAACGACATTCCGGTCGAATTTCGTGGTTAACCTATGCTGGTGGATACAGGACCGAACTGTCCTGTGCTTATGTTTCTGCTTACGAAAAGTGATTATCAATCGCACTTTTACTGCGGATAAAGTCCTCTGCCTCATTGAATGTGCGTTAAGTCTTTTTTTCTCTTCTTTTTCTGTTTATTACGTTTATTATAACAATCTATTCATTTGTCTCTTTAGGCATCTATTTAGTTACTTATTCACCCATACGTTAAGTAATTATCATCATTGTCATTACTGATGATGATGTCAGAGGATTATGGAGCTACGACTTTTATGAATAGTATCAGCAGTAGATTTTGATCTGCTGCTCGTAATTGTATGATACAAAAACATGGAATACATACGCAGGATTTTTATATTCCGGTCGTTGTTTAAAGTTACACATGTTGATTTGATACTTCCATGAAAAATATCCTCAAAGATAAACTAGATGTTTTACTTCAAAGACATTGACATTCCCTGTCTGAGTATTTGTGTTCTGTTCGGATAACACTATATAGTCCTTCAGGGGGCTAAGTATGTATTCCTGAATTTTTTATCAGTTTGCCATCCAAATAAACCTGTCTACGAAAAACAGATTTCGGTATGAATATACAAGGGTATGGTTAAAAAGTGCACTGTTTTTGTATTGTCGCGAAAGTATATGATCAACAAAAATGATGCGTTGTTATTGGAGAAGTGTTCTATTTGACTAAGGTTAGGTTTTAAGAGCTTCATATTATATTACTCAGCCTCCTTCTATCAAGAATGACCTGCTAAAATATACCCGTGCGCCGCTAATCCCGTATTACTGACCTAAACTGCACACTTTCAAGTATCGCGTCACCGCAATTCACACTTACGTAAGTAGATGTGGTCGCACACTTGCAAAGTCTGTCCACTCAGCTGGTAGCCTTTCTCATGGAAAGAAAGGATTCAAATGTTGAGGATATGGTGAAGGCAGCGGATAGGTACAGAGAAGTTCATCCTGACAGATCAATGTCAGCAAATCCTGGTTCTAGCGTCTTCTTTGCCAATGCTAACATAGTTAGTAATCAGAACTATCACAGAGGAAATCCAGGAGGATGTGGTGCTGGTCCTCAAAGACGGTTTGGTTCCAGTCACTGAGGGGGCTCAAGTCACAAATCTCAGAATAAAGAAGGAAGTGAAAATGGTTCTGATAAAGGATAATCATTTTACTGTTGACCCAAAGACATAAATTTCATGTCGAAAAGAAAATTTGCTGGGGTTGTCCGTCAAAAGTACTGTTCCAGGGGCCAATGTTACCTGTGTGCGTGTCATGCATCAATGTGATACTTCATTTGATTCTAGCAAAAATGCTGTGTCCCCAGAGGTTGCTAAAGGAGTTGATTCCTGGGGAAAAGTTGTGGTTGGTATGTCTACAGTTGATGATCTGCCTCCAACCATTCAAACTTGTAAAGGCACATTGAATGGTGAAGAGGTAACAGTCATGCTGGGTTCAGGATGTTCAACCGTTGGTGTGTGTAAAAGCTTGGTCCATGAAAGTCAGCTTACTAACAGGGTACAGCTGTGTCGCCTTTTCCATGGTGAGGTTGTCCGACTTCCACCAGTTCGTGTTAGTCAAGATACATCATACTTTGCTGGTACAGTGCAGGCCTGTGTCATTGAAAAAACTATTTGTGACCGTATTCTGGGTCGAATTGAGGGTTCCACATTGCATTGAAGAGAGGTTCCAGAGCACATGCATAATATAGGCAGGACAGACCGTTTCGTCCACTTCTGACGTCAAAGGCCCCGCAGCTAGATGTTTCTGCTGAAAAACTGATAGAGTTACAGCAGAGTGATTCAACGTTGAGGACGTTGTCTGAAAATGTAGGCCAGAGTAAGGAGGAGGAGTCAGGTGTAACCGTTCCATTTGTCACGAGGGATTTGTTGTACAGGAGAGTTGCGTCAGAAAAATCAGTTTAAATTTCTTGGCAGTTGGCAGTTCCTGAACATGACAGTCTTTGGTGGGCATATGGTATTTTTCTTTGGCCTGGTTACCGGAGTTCTGTCAAGGACTATTGCAGATCCTGTCACATATGTCAGAAAACTTTCCCAAAGGGCAGAGTGCCAGTTGCATCCCTTCAGCCAGTACCAGTGGTCGAAGTTCCGTTCTCAAAACTTGCTATTTATTTGGCCGACCTCATCACGATGTCACCAGTATGTAGTCACTCTGCTTGATGTTGCAATTCGGTATCCGGAACCAGTGGCGTTGAAGTCTGTCAGCACTGAGGCAGTTGCAGAAGAATTACTAGAGATATTTTCTAGAACAGGGATACCAGATGAGGTACTTTCAAATATTGGTACTCAGTTTACATCAGGCAACATGCGGGAGGTTATACGCCTCTTATCTGTATTACAGCTTCACACCACCCCATATCACCCACAGACGAATGGGGTTGTTGAAAGATTTCATGGATGTTTGAAGTCTGTGCTCAAGAAGCTGATGACAGATAAACCCAAGCTGCATTGTTTGCATACAGGGAGATTCCACAGGAATCCACAGGGTTTGCACTTTTCGAGCTTTTGTATGGCATAGTTCCCAAAGGCCCTTCTCAGCTACTCCATGAATCGTGGACTCACACTGCAAAGGGGAACTCTGAACTGAAAAACGTCTCAGTACGTTTCAGTTGAAAGATACATTGAAAGAAATGGTTAGTCGAGCTCAGGATGCTGTGCAACAGGAATCAAAGCGAAACAGACAGTCATTCGTAGTTGGGGCTAAGGTTTGGTGTTGTTATCTTCTGAAAACAACAAAATGCTGATTCGATGGCATGGTCCATTCACAGTGGTGAAGTGAGTCAATGCATGATTTCCTCATTGAGACCAGCCCTGGAGTTCATAAGCTGTTTCACATCAATCTCTTGCGTGAGTATGTATGTCAAAGTTCTGCAGAGAGTACAGGTTGGATCAGTAGGCATCATTATTGGTGACTGTGCTGTGGATGACAATGATGTAGACAAAGTGACAGTAAAATGCATGCCTACAGTTCGGACAGAAAGCATTACACATGTGAAGATCAACACAGATCTTCCAGCATGCAAGAAAAAGGATGTATCGCATGTCCTTCACAAAAACACAGACATGCTGACTGACATGCCAGGACACACAGACTTGCAAGACCATTCAGTGATTTTAATGCAGGATGTCACGGTAAACATCAAGCAGTATCCTCTTCCCTTTGAGTCAGAGAAAATTGTCAAGGATGAGGTTCAGAAAATGTTGTCGTCGGATGTGATGGAGCCTTCAACATCACCATTGCATTCCCTGTTGTGTTGGTCTGTAAAAAGGATGGTTCAACGCGATTCTTCATTAATTTCAGGGTGTTAAATAAAGTCACGCAGTTTGACGCTGAACCCATCCCAGAGCCCGAAGCCCTCTCTCTTCACTGCAGGCCAAAAACTATTTTTACCAAAATGGACCTTGCAAAGGGATATTGGCAGATCCCTATGGCAAGGAAACACCAAGAAAAAAAAGTGTTCCAAACACCCATTGGCTTGTTTCATTTTAAACGTATGCCACTTGGAACAGTCAACAGTCCCGAGTTCATTTGCACGCATTGTGAGGAAGTTTATCTTGAGCGGTTTGGTGCAGTGTAATTTTTCAACAACATTGTCATTGCTTCAGAAACGTGGGCTGAACACTTGAGGTCTCTTGACCAGATACTGGACGTGTTGTCTGCTCATGGACTGACAGCGCGACCTTCTAAGATTGAAGTGGGCTTCACTGAGATGGAGTTTGGGTCATGTGGTCGGAGGGAGAAACTTTCAAAGATCTTGTCAGTTTCCGCTCCCAAGAACAAAAAGCAAGTAAGATCACTTTTGGGTCTTGTGGGATTTTATTGCAGATATATACCCAACAGTTCATCAGTGGTCAGTCCTCTCACAGATCTCACAAAAGCAGGTCGACAAAACAAAGTGGACAGAAGAATGTCAGAAAACTATGAACACTGTCAAATCAGTTTTGTCCTC
This sequence comes from Babylonia areolata, assembly GCF_041734735.1. Lineage (NCBI taxonomy): Eukaryota > Metazoa > Mollusca > Gastropoda > Neogastropoda > Buccinidae > Babylonia > Babylonia areolata. The sequence continues at coordinate 6,971,676 of NC_134879.1, forward strand.
GGACACAGTGGTGCAGATACCTGATTTCAAATGGCCATTTACTGTGAAAACAGATGCTTCTTCTACTGCATTTGGAGCAGTTCTGATGCAACGTGATGATGTTGGAGTATTTCATCCCATCGTTTTTTCCGAGCAGGAAGTTGTTGGATCGAGAGATGCGTTACTCAACTGTGGAGCGAGAATGTTTGGGCCTTGTTTGGGCAATTTTTTGTTGTTGTTGTTGTTGTTGTTGTTGTTGTCGAAACTGACCATCGTCCTTTGATCTACTTGAAGAGATAAAAACAACAAATGGTCGTTTGATGCAATGGGCTCTCGCCCTTCAGCAGTACAGCTTCACAGTAGTACCCATCTCTGGTTCCAGCAATGTTGAAGCAGATGCTTTGAGTAGGCTGAAATGTGACAGTAAATTTTGTGGAGGATGTATCTAAAATTTAGGTACATTTAATGTACCTATGAGTATTTTAGTGTGTGTGTGTGTGTGTGTGTGTGTGTGTGTGTGTGTGTGTGTGTGTTTCCCTATATGGTGTTTTTCCCGGAAAAGACGTTTCCAGAAATTCTCATTTGTTAAAAATCTTAAGTAGCAAATGTAGGACTCCGTTTTAGACACTGGAATTGCAGTAGTCTCTTCTTCTGGGTTTGTTACCCACTTGTTGAAGAGCATTGCCCAGCTATGTACAGTCTTCTGTTATAGTGGAATGCTCATGGCCAGTCCTTGAATGGATGGTATGATTTTGGCGAGGGTGAGATACAATTGTGATGTATCTATATTTGAAAGGGGTGAGTTTTTTTTAGCTGTGTACACTCAAGTGTTATAGTAGAATCCCTTTGCATGGGATAAAGTTTGTGAAAAACTTGGTTGTCAAGTTTATTGCAGGAACTAGTGTGTTTGCAACATTTTGAATTTGTGAGCTTTATTGAGAAAGTGTTTTCGTGACTGAGGGCCTAATATGCAAAACGTTTGACCAATAGATTGAGAATTCTGGTTTTTATCCTTTGGGATAAGTGTGTGAATGTATTTTTGTCTTTATTTTTTTATTCATTAAAAAAAAATCTTTAACATATGTTTTTTGTTTTGGTTTTTTTTTGGTTTTTTTGTTTTGTTTTTTGTTTTTACCCCGGGATGGGCGCATGTATAAGCATACAGACACACAGACACATTCACACGCCCTTCTCCACTCACGCACACACGCATGCACGCACACAGACACATACAAACACAATCACAAACGCACGCACGCACAACAACACACTCACACACACGCACGTGCGCGCACACTGACACACACACACACACACGCGCGCGTGTGTAAAAGTACATATTATATTCATGAGCATGAACTCAGCATACAACTGGCGAAAATGATACACCAAGACACTGGCTTACGGCTTACATACTGGCTTTAATTAAAGAAGAAAACAGACACAAAGACACGTATTCTAACATTCTAACAAATAGACTCACAGGCAGAAATACATGTAGTACTGTCAGACAGGCAGATGTACAAAGAGCAGTGGAGGGGGTGAGAAACAAACCGAGACAGACAGAGAGGGGCAGATGACAGAGAGAGGGAGAGAGAGATGCATCCATCTATTATGGGAGCCACTGTGTAATCAATAACTTATTTTCAGACCATCGAAAGTTGGACCAATGCAACTTTGGACAAAAAAAGTGTGTTGGACTGATTACACATCGGTCTTCTGCCCTGTCGGGCCATTGCTACGTCAAACTATCGCCGCATCGAACTTTTAAACGTCGGATTACTCTCACGTAAGATTTATGTTCGTCGGACTACTGCCACGTCGGATATAAATTCGTCAGACTGATGACCAATACTGCAGCAATACATCTTTGTACATATACACTTTATTTCACTAAATCTAAGTGATCTTTCTTTGATTCTAAATCAAACAGCCTAGCATGCTGTAACCTGTGAAAAGTATCCGGATTTTTTTCCCCCACACCTTTTTCCTTGTTTCCCATTTTAGCCTACTAGCTGGGCACAGACTTGTCCTATGCCCATTTTGGCTCAGCGGAGTTAGCATTCATTTCCGTTCCTTCGTTCGTTTATTTATTTATAGTCTGTTCATCTAAGATGATGATATTAGACTGAAAATAAATGATATCATTATTGTCATTTGGATTATTATCATTTCTATCATAATGATGATTGTTATTATTAATTAGAAAATCATTTCCAAAATCGTTGTAATCATCATCATTGTCTCCGTTATTATGAAATCCCGTACAACAGTAAGTCGTTTAATCTTCGTGTTTTATTTTTTAACTCTATGTGTGTATGTGTGTGTGTGTGTGTGTGTGTGTGTGTGTGTGTGTGTGTGTCATTGCATTTTTGTCATCAATAACTAGAGTGAAAAAAAAGTAAAAATCTGTTTTAAATGTGCTCTGTGTGTGTATGTGTCTGTGTCTGTGTGTCTGTGTGTGAAGGAGAATGGGAGAGAGAGACTGTGTGTGTGTTTGAACATGAGTGCGCGCGTATGCACGGCATACGTTCGCGCGTGAATGCGTGTATTTGCGAGTGTAATCATGAGTAAGTACGTTTGATATAGGCATACGTGTTTATGTGCTTGTGTGTATGCGTGGGTATATATGTACATCAGTGTTTACACGATACTGCAAACGCGGTTGTTGTTTTTTTTTGTGTTTTTTTTTTGTGAGCTTTTTTAGTCTAAAAACACGCATCAATGTTATGAATTTTACTCATTTGAAGATATTATTTGCACTGATTTTGCATTGTACAATTTTGAAAAAAACAACAACAAAAAACCCATGGGTCTTATCTATTCACACACACACACACACACACACACGCGCGCGCACGCACGCACGCACGCACGCACGCGCACACGCACACACAAACCACGTGCACGCAGATGTAGCAAAGGTTTTGTGGGAGAAAAGCGGGCACGGAGGGAGGCGGGGGGAGGGGACATCGTCGGTGGACTGATACAAGATACGTGATACAAGAGTGGGACATTTTCTCGGGGGTGGTGGTGGGGGGGGGGGCATTTCAGAACGAGACTAAATAACAAGAAGGTGGTCATTTTGTCCACTGAAATTGTCCGCATGGGGCATTATGAATGGCAAGAAAGTACCTGGGGGACATTTCCAGCGGTCATATTGTCCCCCAGGGACGTTTCCAGCGGTGACAATCTGGATACTACACTGGTTCATTTCCAAAGAAAAAATAATCATGTATTTCATACCGTCCTCTTCACATCAAGATATTATGTTGGTCGATTTTGCCATCATCTGCGTTTCTTACTTTCTGAATTAATTGTCTGGACAGTGCTCCGACAATGTTAACAGGTATTTATATTCTACACTGACGTTGATAAGCCGGCAGAACATGAAGTATTTCCAAGTTGTGTATGTGTAAAATGTCAACAAAATTGTACTTGCAAACTAAATGATCCTGTGCTGCCTCCTAGCCCAAATTCACCTTTTGCAGTCGGTATAATACTGATTTCATTCTTTATGAAATGTCATGACTGGTAAGAAACTGGGAAACATTCATAAAAGCAAATTTGCATCTTCTACCAGTTTGGTATAAAATACATGATATTGAAAATGTTTTAGTTCCTTATAACCCCAAGGAGCTCTCTTACTAGCTTTCTGTACAGTATCTGTCGTCTGCCGTAGTGTCCTGATCACAGATCAGCATCAGCGTGGCAGCAGTCAGTCATATGTACTGTGCCGCGCTAAACGCTTTCTGGCGACCAGCATATACCGCGCTTGCGTAACCTCCCCTCATACTCTCTTACCTTACGATTCTTTGTTAGGGGGAGTGTGTCGATACTCCCCCGTGTTGATACTCCCCCGTGTTGATACTCCCCCGTGTCGATACTCCCCCGTGTTGATACTCCCCCGTGTTGATACTCCCCCGTGTTGATACTCCCCCGTGTCGATACTCCCCCGTACACACGTGTGTGTGTGTGTGTGTGTGTGTGTGTGTGTGTGTGTGTGTGTGTGTGTGTGTGTGTGTGTGTTGTTGTTGTTGTTGTTGTTGTTGTTGTTGTCTTCTTCTTCAGTTTAGCGTCTTTTAGCCATAAGTGTTATTTGACAAAGATAGGGGGGAAAAGACGGCTACTGGTGAGGGAAAAGTAACTGTTCATGTGTGTGTGTGTGTGTGTGTGTGTGTGTGTGTGTGTGTGTGTGGTGTGTGTGTGTGTGTGTGTGTGTGTGTGTGTGTGTGTGTGTGTGTGTGTGTCTGTTGGATAAATATAATTGGTGAAATTTTGCTTAAAAATTGAGATTACAATAAAACATCCTTAGAACGAAATGGTAATCATAATAAGAAGCGAACTTGACTAATCAACAAAGATTTGAATCGGTATGATTAAGCACTAATAACCAATATAATGTAATGCGATTAGCAACATATAAACAGGTAAAAAAAAAAAAAAAAGAAAGAAAATTAATTGTATGATTTATTTACGGCATATGGTTTTGAGGGGTGGGGTTATGCGTCAGTGTTTGCATGGATTGTTCATGTTTTCGATTCTTTTTATTGATTGTTTTCACACAAACACACACACACACACACACACACACACACACACACACACACACACACACACGGCGCGTGTGCACACACTGACATTGTTGGACCTCGATATATTATCACCAACCAGTAAAGTTTACCCCCCACACCCCCACCCACTCGGCCCCCCATTCTTTGGCCAAGCCGCCGCACTATGCTTTGATCCCGCTGCCTGAAACAAATTTCCAACCTTTTATGGGCCACTGTGGTGACCTTTTTATGGCCCCATCTTGGAGCACCCCACCCCAGATGCAGATGTGAAGGGGCCGACGATGAGACGTCACACACAAGACAAAGACCCACATTTAAGATCACACACAGACACGCAAACGCACACGCACACACACACACGCACACACATATACACACATGCACACACACGCACACATGAACGCACACACAAACGCACACACACGGACCATCTGACGCCTCCCCTTCCACCCTCATACATTCCCATCGCCCACATACACACCCACCACCCACATACACACATACATATTCACATACATAATTCAAATGCATGCGTTAGCATACGCGTGCACACACACACACACACACATACACACACACACACACACACACACACACACACACACACACACACACATCGACACAGTGAGCACAACAGACACACACAAGTTGTAAGTTTTATGACCCAGCCAAGTGTTAGAGATAACACGATGGCAAAGATATAAGCGCCAGATAATACAGGGTGCGATCGCCGCCGTGCGCGCACGCACGCAAGCACCCACTTACACACACACACACACACACACACACACACACACACACACACACACACACACACACACACACAACTTCAACGTACTTTCACACACAAACACACCTTGTAATACGCGCACGCATATACTCACACATACTCACACACTCATGCGCGCACGAGCACACCACCACCACCAGCACAACTACGCAACTGTTGAGGTGATTCCCGGCGACATTATGCCGCAGTATGTTATAGTTTGCATGCAGTGTCGACGCAGTTGATTTTTTGTTGTGTCATTCCTGCCATACATTACCGGCGACAATAATTGTGTGCATGGCGACACTATGTGCCGCAACATGTGTAAGCCTCGAGTTCGTGAACGAAATGGTTATTTCAATGAGTTCTTACCTGACTGTGTCTTTTAAAGATCTGATACCGTGAAGAACTGATTTACTAACAACACAAAATAGAATCTGAAAAACGTATTTTTCGGAAACGAGATTATACATTTTAACACCATCAGAACTGTTCAGCAGTGAAGAAGAAATTTTTAGAACTTTTCCAGATGAAGTAACTGTTGAGACTTAAGGTTTTGGAATAACGAAAGCAGCACTTGACTTACTATTCACAACCTCCACCAGAGTAAGCATTACCATTTGCTACCCTAAAGATTATTGAATAAACTCACATACACCTACACGTGCGCGCATATACAGGAATCCACTCGCCCACCCCCACCCCCACCCTCCCCTCCGCCCCTCTACAAACACACGCACGCACGCACGCACGCACGCACACACACACACACACACACACACACACACACACACACACCATACACACACGAACTCGAGGCTTACACATGTTGCGGCACATATTGTCACCATGCAGATAATTATTGTCGCCGGCAATGTATGCCAGGAGAGACACACTGCCAAAAGATCAACTGCACCGGCGACACTGCATGCGAGCTATAACATATTGCGGCATATAATACACACATTTTCAAAATTCATATGATGCTTAGTAATGATGCAAAGAGCATAAAAAAATACGTAATTTTGAAAACGCACTCTCTAACTTAACAATACCACATTAAATACACATAATTAAAATACCTATCTGAATATCTGTTGGACTGTATCATAGACTAATGCCTACACATGTGTGCACTGTAGAAGCTTGATTATTGGGTGTTTTAAGTGATTTATGAATATTTTTAATCTGAAAGTGCTGTGTCAGGAATATAGTAAATTAAACACAATAAAATGGAAATACAATCAGTGTACATTATATACAGTTGCACTGTTCATTGGAAACTCTATACCAGCATCACCATCTGTCTGCCTGTTTATCCATCCATCTCACTCACTTTCTCTCTCTCTTTCTTTCTTTCTTTCTCTCTCTGTCTCTCCCCCTCTCTCTGTCCTTTTTGCCAGGATGAACTGAAACTGAATACCATTTATTGTTTGCTGTATGTACATTGATTTGCGGATGAATTTCTTCAAGACTGTTTAAACTGTTTAAATATGTTTCCAAGGACACTTCTCCGATCAAACAACAAGCAGTAGAATTGTCAAGTATCAAAATTTATTGTCTACGTGATCAAAAGTAGAAACAATCTGCTCAGACATCACTTAGTAAAATGTCACGCCCATGAACAGAATAAAATTGTGTGATGCTGTTCAAGTATCATAATACCCCTTCCCGTGCCACCCCCCATTCCCCTGGTTTTGAATTGTGGTCCATAGCCAAAGTTTATTAACACATTTTCGTTCGCTCGTTAGTTCTCTCTTTGAACTCACCGCACTCTTTCTTCTCTAAAATCCACATCAGTCCAATGATATATTCAACTCTGTCTGTGTCTTTGTCTGTCTCTGTATCTCTCTGTGTCTCTGTCTGTCTGTCTCTCTCCCTCCCTCCCTCCCATATTGATTTACATGATATTTAACTACACAATTCATTTGAAACTCCACACCTCTCTCTCTCTCTCTCTCTCTCTCTCTCTCTCACTGTATCTCTCTCTGTCTCTGTCTCTCTGTCTCTTTTTCTTCCTCTCCCTCCTTCATTTTGTTTCTGTCTGTCTGTCTCTCTCCTCACATTTTCTCCACCAGATCAACAATCTATTGACGAATATAAGGACCAACAATATGTATACTGGTTTCGAAGGAACACAAAGCAGAATGTTCAGGTCGTAAACTAGTGTCCCAAATTTATTACATTTTCAAACACACACACACACACACACACACACACACACACACACACACCAAATAGATACATATATATCTTTCTCCTTTCCTTCCTCACCTCCTATCTCTTGGTACAAACAAACACACGGACATTCTCTCTCCTGTCCTACTAACTGCCCCATTCCCCTCCTCCATCCCACCTTCTCCACCCTGTCCTGCTCTCCAGCTGCCCCTTTTCCTCCCTCCCCCCTGTACTACTCTCCCTCTCCCATCTCTTTCCTCCTCTCTCTAACCCTGTTCCCCCCTATGTGCCCTCTACACCTCCTCATCCCCCACTCCTATGTCCCCACTGTGCTAATTATCCCCCCCCCCCCGAGTCCTTCTCCCCCCCAGCACCCCATACTCTCCCTAACCCTTTCCCCCCATCCACCACCCTACTCCTCCCACCCCTATATCCTGCCTGCCCTACTTACCCCATATTGTCCTACTATCACTCCACTGACTTACCTTCCTTCTGACCTATTCACCTACAGGCATAAAAAAAATAAATTAAAAAAAAAAAGGATGAAAGACCACACATTTTCCTCCAAAGAACGGAGGAGTAGAGTTATAGAGTGTGATCCCCGTAGAGGTCGCCCTAACTCAGAACTAAATTTGGCCAACAGTTTTCCCGCTACAATGCCACCCAACCAAACGAAAATTCTCATAATGTCCTGGTGTATCCACTTTGCAAAATTTTAGCATATTTCCTTTGGGGATTTCTTTTAACTTCCCCATCTTTACTGCTTTATCAATGATACTAAAGCCCCATATTCATTTCATATAATGTGTTTGCATAATTTTATTTGGCATGATTATCATATTTTGTTGCTGTTTTCGCACTTTTATCCCTCCCCCAAAAAAACAATTCTTGCATCATTACCTTATTTATAAAATTATATGAGACGTTACATGACAAAAAGATAAGGTGTGATGCATCAGTAAAGCATTGTTTGCTAATGAGTATACACGCTGAGAGCAGCTGAGTAACTTTAGTGATGTATCACACCTTATCTTTTTGTCATGTAACGTCTTATGTTAATAAGATAATTATGTAAGATTTGTTTTTGTAAAAGGGTGAAAAACCAAGAAAATATGGTAATCATGCCCTATCAAATTATTCAAGAACATTGTATGAAATGAATATAGGGCTTTAGTATCATTGGTAAAGCAGTAAAAGTTCGGGAAACGAAAATAACTGAAAGAAGGAAATACGCTAAAATTTGCTAAAAGTGGACACACCAGGCCATTATGAATATTTTAGTTTGGTTGGGTGGCATTGTAGGGAAAAAATGTCTGCAAAAACTAGCTCTGAGTTAGGGAGATCTCTGTGGGGATCACACTCAATAACCCTACTCCTCTGTTCTTTGGAGGAAAATGTGTGGTCTTTCTTCCTTTTTTTGTTTGTTTTGTGCCCTGTGTGACAGGTCAGATGGAAGAGGTTAGGCAGTGGAGGAAGAGAGAGTAGGATAGGGGGTGGGAGTGGTGAACAGAGTGTAGGATGGGGGGTGGGCAGAGTAGGATAGGGGCAGGGGGGACAGTGGGAAAGGTTTGGGGGGAGTAGGATGGGAGGAAAGTAGGGGAGAGTGGGTGGGGTTAGCAACCAGGGACAGTGGGGAAGGTTTGGGTGTAGGAGGAAAATAGGGGAGGGTGGGGTTAGGGGAGTAGGGAGAGAGCTACCAATACTTTGGAGAAAACTAGCTCATCCTTTTTACTGTTGCGAAGTGTCTGCAGCTGGCACCTACCCTCTGCAGTAACAATCACCTGCAGACACTTCACAAAAAACAAAAAGAAAACACATTTTCATCCAAAGAATGGGGGAGTAAAATTATTGGGTGTGATCCCCTCCCACCCATCTCTCCCACCCACCCTCTGTCCGTTCTCCGTCTTCCTCCCATCCTACTCTCCCTGCCACCCCCATCCTCAGCCTACTCCCCCCCCCCCTCTTCCCCTATCTCGTCCTCATCCTAATCCTCCCTCAATCTCTTCCCCCTGGCCTATCCCCCCACCCCCCTGTCCTACTCTCCCTCCACCCATCCTACCCCATGTCCTAGTTCTCCTCCCATCCCCCCATTTCCCCAGTCCTACTCTCCCTTACCCATTCCATCTCCCTGCCTGTCCTGCTCTTCCTTTCCCCTAACACCCCATCTGTCTTAGTCTCCCATCCCCCACCCCATATCTTTCACCCGTCCTACTCCCCCTATTTTCCCCTCTCCTACTCTCCCTTCCCCCTGCCATCCTACCTGTCCTAGTCTCCCATTCTCCCCTATCTCTCACCTGTCCTACTCCCCCTATTTCCCTCTCTCCTACTCTCCCATCATCCCATCTCTTCCCCCTGTCCTATTCTCAATTTACCTCCAACCTGTTCTACCTCCCCTCTCCTACTCTCCCTTTACCTATCTCACCACCTGTCCTACTCTCCCTTACCCCATCTCTCACCTGCCCTACCTCCCCTGTCCTACTCTCCCTTTTCCTATCTCACCACATGTCCTTCTCCCCCTTACCCCATCTCCTCCCTTCCTACTATCCCCCTCTTACATGCTCCTACTCCCGTTACCCTCAGTCTGGCTGCCCCCTCCACTGCTGGACTTCCTACCCCCTGCAGTAACCCTCTATTTGACCTAATCACCTGCAGATGTTTTACACAAAAGAAAGACAAAAGAGCACATATCCCCCCCTTGTCATACTGTCCCTCCTCCACATTTCCCCCACCCACTCATCCTCCCCCAGTCTCTCATGCCCATCCCCTGTCCTACTCTCCCTTCCATCCCCGCCCCCCTGTTCTACTCATCCATCTGCCATCTCCCCCTTGTCCTACTATAACTCCACCCATCCTAGTCTCTGCCCCCCCAGGCCCCCCTCTGTCCTACTCTCCCTTTCTCCTATCACCCCATCTATCTTAGTCTCCCATCCCCCCATCCCTCACCTGTCCTACTCCCCCCATCTCCACCCTGTCCTACTCCCACGTCCAACTTTCCCTCAATGCCCTCCTGTCTACTTTCCCACTCCCCCCTCTCCCACTCTCCCATCCTCAACCCCCCCCCCACCACCACCACCCACCCCCTCGTCCTACTCTCCCTCCCTCCTGTCCTACGCTCCCTTTCCCCCATCTCCCACATGGTCCTACTCTCCCTCCTCCATCTCTCCACCTCTCCTACTCTCCCATCCCACCTCCCCCCTGTCCTACTCTCCAATTGCCCCATCTCCTCCTGTCCTACTCTCCCTCAACCCATCTCCCATCTCCCCCATTTTCCCCCCTGTCCTATTCTCCCTCCTCCCCCCGTTACCCTCAGCCCAACTTCCCCTCCACTGCCCATCCCCCTACCCTTTGCAGCAACCCTCCATTTCACACAACCACCTGCAGACATTCTAAACAAAAAAAAAGGCGTAGGACCTGCAAAGAAGAGAATCATTGGGTGTGATCCCCTCCCACCTTTCTACTCCCCATGTCTTACTCTCCCTCCCCCATCTCACCCCCCTGTCCTGCTCTCCCTTCCACCCCCATCTCCTCCACAGTCTTACTCTCCATCTCCCCATCTCGCCCTCATCCTTTTCTCCCTCAGTCCTGTTTTCCCTCCTCCATCTCCCCACCTCTCTTACTCTCCCATCCCACCTTCTCTCCCCTGTCCTACTAACTGCCCCATCTCCTCCTGTCCTACTCTCCTTCAACCCACCTCTTTCTTCGTCCTACCCCCAACCCTCCCCATCGTCCCACTCTCCCTTCACCCAGCCCCGTCCTACTCTCCCTCCCCCCTCTACCACTCTCCCCACTCCTCCCTGTCCCCGTCTCCCTTTCCCTCATCTCCCCTCTTGCCCACTCTCCCCCATCTCCCCTCCCTCCCTCCCCCATGTCCCCCGTCCTACTCCCCCACCCTATACCCCCATGTAGTACCGCTCATACCAACCTGTCTTACTCTCCCATCCCCCCATTCCCGCCCAACGCTACTCTCCCCCCAATCTTCCCCCTCCCCCGTCCTACTATCCCCCTCACACACCCTCCTACTCCCATTACCCCCAATCTTACTTCCACCTCCACTGTCCTACCTCTTACCCCCTGCAGGAACCCTAATCAGACGCTTCACAAAAAAGCGAAAGAATGAAGAACTCACATTTCCTACCAAGAATAGGAGAGTAGAGGTATTGGGTGTGATTCTTTCCCACCCATCTAACCCCCCTACTCCACCCCCTCCTACTGTCCCTCCTCCATCTCCTCCCCCGTCCTGCTCTCTCATCCCCCCATCTTGACTCTGTCCTACTCCCCCCTCCCCTACTTTCCCCCTCACCCCAACCTTTTTCCCCATCTCCCTCATGTCCCCACCTCTCCCATCCCACCCTCTCCCCCCTGTCCTACTCTCCACCTGACCCTTTTCCTCCTGTTCTCCTTCGACCCAACTCCCCCCTGTATCACTCTCCCTCCCCCATCTCTTTCCTCGTTCTACTCACCCACCTATTGTTCTCACCCACCTATTGTAATCTCCCACCTTGTACCCTCCATCCATGTCCTACTCTCCCCCCGCCCTTCCCCCCACTTCCCCCCCATATTCCACTCCCTTATCCCATGGTCCCCCCCCCAGGCCCCCCCCACCCCCACCCCTATATCTTCCCTGTCCTCTCCCTCCCCTGGTTTACCTTCCATCTGACCTATTCACCCACAGACATAAATGAACAACAACAACAAAAAGATGAAAGACCACACATTTTCCTCCAAAGAACGGAGGAATAGAATTATAGGGTGTGATCCCCACAGAGATCGCCCTAAGTTGATTTCTCCGCTTCACATGCAGCTTGACATGATGGTAAAGCATTGTTTGCTAATGAGTATTCACGCTGAGAGCAGCTGAGTAACTTTAGTGATGTATCACACCTTATCTTTTTGTCACGTAACGTCTTATGTTAATAAGATAATTATGTAAGATTTGCTTTTGTAAAAGGGTGAAAAACCAAGAAAATATGGTAATCATGCCCCATCAAATTATGCAAGAACATTGTATGAAATGAATATAGGGCTTTAGTATCATTGGTAAAGAAGTAAAAACTCGGGAAATGAAAAGAATTGAAATATGAAATACGCTAAAATTTGCTAAAGTGAATACACCAGGACATTATGGGTATTTTAGTTTGGTAGGGTGGCATTGTAGCGGGAAAAGGTCTGCAAAAACTAGCTTTGAGTTAAGGCGATCTCTGTGGGAATCACACACAATAACTCTACTCCTCTGTTCTTTGGAGGAAAATGTGTGGTCTTTCTTCCCTTTTTAATTTTTTTTTTCTGTGAGAAGTGTCAGCAAGGTCAGATGGAAGATGTTAAGCAGGTGAGGGAGGGTAGAAGTGGGGGATTAGGACCTAGGGAAACATGGGGGATTGGGGGTGGGGGACATGGTGGGTAGAGATATGGGGTGGGGACAAAGGGGAAGGGCAAAAAGGACAGGGGTGTCATAGGCAAAGGGTGAGAGTAAGATAGGGGGGAGGGTGTGTGTTCACAACCAATAATTCTACTGCATTCTTTGGAGAAAAATATGTCGTCTTTTTCTTTCTTTCTGTTGAGAAGAGTCTACAGGTGATTATAATTTATCAAATACAGGGTTACTGCATGGGGCAGGAGGGATAGGAAGGGAGATGGACAGGAGGGGATCACAGTAATTCTACTCCTCCGTTCTTTGGAGGAAAATGTAGGAGGGGTAAGGGAGAATAGGACAGGTGGAAAGATAGGGAAAGGGAGAGTAGGACAGGTGGGAGCTGGGGTAAGGGAGATTAGGACAGGTGGTAAGATAGGGAAAGGGAGAATGGGACAGGGGAGGTAAGACAGGTGGGAGATGGGGAAAATGGAGAATAGGACAGGGGGGAGAAATGGATGGATGGGAGAGTAGGAGAGGTGGAATAAGGGGAGCAGGACTGGCAAGAGATAGGGGGAATGGGAGACTAGGCCAGGTGGGGTGGTAGGGGGAAGGGAGAGTAGGATGGGGAGGGGGGGGGGCGATGCGATCGGAGAGGGGGAAACAGGGGGAGTAGGACAGGCGACAGATAGTGGTTGGGGTGGGGGGGGGGGAGACTAGGGCAGGTGGGGTGGTAGGGGAAAGGGAGAGTAGGGCGGGGGGGGGGATGACAGGAGAGTAGGACAGGGGGGAGATGGAAGGTGGGTGAGTAGAACGGGGAGGAGGGGGGGAGGGAGAGTAGGACAGGGGATGGGCATGAGAGACTAGGGGAGGATGAGTAGGTGGGGGAAATGGGGGCAGGGACAGTATGACAAGGTGGGAGGGGGGGGGGGGGGTTCACACCCATACATTCTACTCCATTCTTCGGAGGAAAATATGTGGTCTTTTTTCTTTCTTTCTGTTGTGAAGAGTCTGCAGGTGATTATATCAAATACAGGTTACTGCATGGGGTTGGAGGTCGAGTAGTGGAGGGGGTCGCCAGACTGAGGGTAACGGGAGTAGTAGCGTGTAAGAAGGGGATAGTAGGATGCGGGAGGGGGGAGTAGGCTGAAAGGAGAGTAGGACTGGGCTGGGAAATGGGGGGATGGGAGAGTAAGACGGGGGTAGATGGGTATGGGGGAGAGTAGGACAGGGGGAAGATAGGGGGTGGGAGAGTATGACAGGGGTGAGATGGGGGATAGAGTAGGATAGGGGGGAGATGGGGGGTAGGAGAGTAGGACAGGGGGGAGATGGGGGATAGGAGAGTAGGACAGGGGGGAGATGGGGGATAGAGTAGGATAGGGGGGAGATGGGGGGTAGGAGAGTAGGACAGGGGGGAGATGGGGGATAGAGTAGGACAGGGGGGAGATGGGGGGTAGGAGAGTAGGACAGGGGTGAGATGGGGGATAGAGTAGGATAGGGGGGAGATGGGGGATAGAGTAGGATAGGGGGGAGATGGGGGATAGAGTAGGATAGGGGGGAGATGGGGGGTAGGAGAGTAGGACAGGGGGAGATGGGGGATAGGAGAGTAGGACAGGGGTGAGATGGGGGAATGGAGGGCAGGACAGGGTGGAGGTGGAGGGGGAGTAGGGTGGGGGAGATGGGAGAGTAGGACAGGTGGGAGATTGTTTGATGGGAGAGTTGGACAGGGGGTGGGTTGGTCTGTAGGACGGGGTGGGGGATATGGGGTGAGGTGAGTAGGATGGGCGTGAAAGAGAGATGGGATGAGATGGACGTGAGAGAGTAGGGCTGGGGAGAAGAGGGGAGGGAGAGTAGGACAGTGGGGAGATGATGGGAGGTAGAGTAGGACAGGGCGGAGATGATGAGAGGGAGAGTAGGACAAGGGGGAGATGATGAGAGTGAGAGTAGGACAGGGGGGAGATGGTGGGAGTGAGAGTAGGACAGGGGGAAGATGGTGGGAGTGAGAGTAGGACAGGGGGGAGATGGTGGGAGTGAGAGTAGGAAAGGGGGAAGATGGTGGGAGTGAGAGTAGGACAGGGGGAAGATGGTGGGAGTGAGAGTAGGACAGGGGGGAGATGGTGGGAGTGAGAGTAGGACAGGGGGGAGATGGTGGGAGTGAGAGTAGGACAGGGGGGAGATGGTGGGAATGAGAGTAGGACAGGGGGAGATGGTGGGAGTGAGAGTAGGACAGGGGGAAGATGGTGGGAGTGAGAGTAGGACAGGGGGAGGATGGTGGGAGTGAGAGTAGGACAGGGGGGAGATGGTGGGAGTGAGAGTAGGACAGGGGGAAGATGGTGGGAGTGAGAGTAGGACAGTGGGGAGATGGTGGGAGTGAGAGTAGGACAGGGGGAAGATGGTGGGAGTGAGAGTAGGACAGGGGGAAGATGGTGGGAGTGAGAGTAGGACAGGGGGGAGATGGAGTGAGAGTACGATAGAGGGGAGATGGTGGGAGTGCGAGTAGGACAGGGGGGAGATGGTGGGAATGAGAGTAGGACAGGGGGGAGATGGTGGGAATGAGAGTAGGATAGAGGGGAGATGGTGGGAGTGAGAGTAGGACAGGGGGGAGATGGTGGGAATGAGAGTAGGACAGGGGGGAGATGGTGGGAGTGAGAGTAGGACAGGGGGGAGATGGTGGGAATGAGAGTAGGACAGGGGGAAGATGGTGGGAATGAGAGTAGGACAGGGGGGAGATGGTGGGAATGAGAGTAGGACAGGGGGAAGATGGTGGGAGTGAGAGTAGGACAGGGGGGAGATGGTGGGAGTGAGAGTAGGACAGGGGGAAGATGGTGGGAGTGAGAGTAGGACAGGGGGAAGATGGTGGGAGTGAGAGTAGGATAGAGGGGAGATGGTGGGAGTGAGAGTAGGACAGGTAGGACACACACACCTAGAGAGTGGTGAGGGAGTGATGTAGATAGATTTATGTTTATTTGCTCGTGTGTGCGTGTTTGTTTGTTTTTTAACCCACTGTTTATTAGATATATTATATTCCGTGCATGATAAGACGATATCCTAAAGACTGAACAGAGATTTTGATCTTGATGAAGAATTAGACAGACCCACACGGGGAAGGGGAGATAAAAGGATCCCAAAACAAAGCCTGCATCACCTAGTACCTAGTAGGAAACCGCACCTACTTGGACATCCAACACTAGCGGTCGAAAACAACAGAAGAAAAGAACCAAGAGTCATGCCCTGACTCTGGGTGCCTGGAATGTTCGCACCCTTTGGGACAGAGACGACAGACCAGAAAGGCGCACAGCGCTCATTGCTTGAATGCTCGATCGCTACCAGGTGGACATAGCAGCCCTGAGCGAAACCAGGTTTGCTGGTGAAACCCAGCTGGAGGAAGTTGGAGGGAGCTACACCTTCTACTGCATTGGGAAGCCAGAAGGCACCCCAAGAACCTCAGGCGTGGGTTTTGCCATACAAATCAAACTTGCACGACGGCTTTACAGCCTTCCTCGTGGGATAAACGATAGGCTGATGACCCTGCGTCTGAAGCTGTCCGAGGATCGCTTCGCCAGAGTTATCAGCTGCTATGTCCTGACGATGACCAACCCTGATGACATCAAAGAAGCATTCTACGAGGAGCTCAGCCGCACCATTTCAGCGGTAGACAGAAAGGACAGGCTTATTATCCTTGGGAATTTCAATGCCCGCGTCGGCGTGGACTTCTCCTCGTGGCCAAAAGTCCTAGGAGAGCACGGCACTGGCAAGTGCAACTCCAACGGACTGCTTTTGCTCTCGCTGTGCGCGCAGCATGGACTGACCATCACCAACACCCTCTTCCAACAAGCGGACAAGTACAAGAACATATGGATGCACCCCCGCTCCAAGCAGTGGCATATGCTGGACTATGTGATTGTCCGGCAGAAGGACAGAGGTGATGTTTCCATTACACGCTGCATGAGAGGAGCAGTCAGTTGGTCGGACCATCGCCTTGCACGCATAAACATCAGACTTGCACGCAAGCTCCAGCCAGCCAGGCAGAAACCCCCTAGGAAGCTGAACATCCACCGCCTCCCCATCACCAAAGACGTGCTGCATCGCCGGCAAGATCTTCGACCGCATCATACTGAACAGACTGGTTGACCATGTCTCCAACACTGTCATCCCTGAAGCACAGCACGGCTTCCGCTCAGGCAGGGGAACATGTGACATGGTGTTTGCCGTACGCCAGATGCAAGAGAAGTGCCGTGAACAGAACAAGGAGCTCCACGTGGTCTTTGTAGACCTGACTAAGGCCTTCGACACGGTGAACCGCCGTGGTCTGTGGAAGATCCTCCTAAAGTTTGGCTGCCCAGAGATCCTAATCCAGCTGATTGCGTCATTCCATGATGGCATGCAGGCGAGAGTACAGGAAAATACTGACATGTCAGATCCGTTCCCTGTGGTAAATGGAGTGAAGCAGGGCTGCGTCCTGGCACCCACACTGTTTTCCATTCTCTTCTCTGCCATGCTGATTGACGCCTTCGAAGACTGTGACCGGGGCATCTACATTCAGTTTCGCACAGATGAAAATCTTTTCAACTTGCGGCGACTCCACGCTAGGTCCAGGGTGTTTGGGGCAATGTTGAGAGAGTTCCTCTTCGCTGATGACTGCGCACTTGCTGCACACTCCCATGAGGACATGCAGTTCATTATGGACAGGTTCTAAACTTCCTGCAGGCGCTTTGGACTCACCATCAGCCTCAGCAAGACCGAGTCCATGTATCAACCAGCTAGCTCACAGAGCGCCAGTGCCTGCCACCCACCTGCAATCAAGATCGATGACACAGATCAAGTCAGTTGACAAGTTTTGCTACCTGGGCAGCACCCTATGAAGCAACGGAGCCCTTGATGCAGAAGTGACGCTGCGCATCGCCAAGGCCAGCTCCGCCTTTGGCAGACTCAACAACAAGCTGTGGAACAACAAAGGCATCAGGCTCAGCACCAAAATCAAAACCTACAGAGCTGTTGTGCTGACCACCTTGTTGTACTGTTGTGAAACATGGACGACGTATCGCCATCACATTCAACAACTTGAGCAGTTTCACCAGAGATGCCTATGAAAGATCCTCGGCATAAAGTGGCAAGACAAAGTCTCCAACCTCCAGGTCCTAGAGAGGAGCGGCCTGCCCAGCATCGAAAGCCTGCTGATCCAGTGCCAGCTACGCTGGACAGGACACGTTGTCCGCATGACAGACAGCAGGATCCCGAAGATGCTACTGTATGGCCAGCTGAAGGAAGGCCACCGCGAACTTGGAAG